>NC_142520.1:24403064-24581814 GCF_964205215.1 Stylophora pistillata
GAGGCGGTTATCTTGATCTAAAACCAAATTGGCATAACTAATTTAAAAGGAAACATGTAGCAGCAAGAGGGGAGAATTAACAATCAGATCTTGGGAGTTAAAGCTTTAACTGCATGTGATCAGTATGCGGCAGAAGCGCGTGATGAGCACGTGAGAGAACTAGATTGCGCGCTTATTTAATTTTAGCTCTGTTCAACATCAAAACCAGCCAATATATCTCGAAAATGAAGTGAAGTGTGAAACAAAGCCTTAGGTTGAAAAGAGAAAAATATGCAAAATGCCCACGTCTCTGATGTATATCTAAAGATAGCGGTAACAGTTGATTTCACAACATTCACGATCTATAGTAATAGTGGTAATGTAGTTGTCGATGAAATGCCAGCATTTTTTTCTGTTTCGAGACCATGACATCTTCATCGCACGCAGTAAGGGTACCAATTGTACTTTCACCCGTAAATATGTCAATGTCGTCACCACAACCAGATTTATCAAAATGACGGTCTTACTTTCCATGCAAAGATTTTTTTTACATCTACGGACGTTTCTAAGACTGAACTGAACATGTTTTAAAGGAAGTAGTCCCTGTAATGAAAAACTGTTGAATTTCTATGTCCAAAGAAGTTGAAGTGGTTTTCGGGCGACCTGAGTTTTCGATGCAGCAGATCTCTGTATTAATTCTTTGATAATGTCTTTCAAAATTGTCTTTGATTCAAATTTGCAATCATCAATGTTGAAAGTGTCATGTATAAAAATTATGTAACGAAAGCAAACATATTTCGAGCTCCATCGTGACAGATGTAAAAAGAATTTTTAAAAAGATTGCCCATCTCTCATATCATTTAAACCAACAGAATTTATTTCTCAATGCTGACATTAAGAATATATTAATGGACCTTGAAGTAGCTGACTTTTTTGTCCACGAGGATCTATGAAATGCAACATTACTGATTCCAGTGTCATGCGCACTGCTTGTCTTACATGAACCATAATATATGAACTCCCTTACTGCATCTTAACACAAGAAAAAAAAGGTGGATCAAAGAGAGAGAGGGACTTAAAATCCATTTTCAAGTGGTTCAATGACAATTTATTCATAAAAACTCCTGTAAGATACACCGAGGGTTTCTACACACACACAGATAAAAAAAAAACACTTGAATAACTTCAGCGGTAACGATTTTTTAAATCTCTTTTCCTTTAGTTACGACGAGAAGTCAAGTATCCTTGGCAAAAGAGTTTTATTGGAGATTAATTGCGGCACTCTTTGGATAAGGAAAGAAAGTGAAGTAATATAGGGCATGTTATAATCAAAAATCGGAAAATTGTGCAAAAAAAGTATACAAAAAGGCTACTATATTGTGGATAGGATGTTTTTTTGCTTTACGTTTCCCTCCGATGATGAACATGTGTAGGTTGTTCTCACAGATTAGAAATCAATGCAACTGATTCCACCAACAAAAAAATTGTGATCGTTGAGAACCTAGAAAGTTACCTCTTAAGGGAAGTATTTTGATGTCACACCAAATTCTCCTTCCATGTGAGAGGTAGTCAGCGAATGAACATAAATAATATTGATGTCCGTTCAATCTTTCTCGGGACTCGATTACGAACGAAAAAAACCAAATTTTTAATTATGCAAATCAAAATCATTCTCATAATCGGAGAGAACAGATTTTACCATTCTAAACCTGATTGCATTGGCATGAGATCTATAGCGCCACTGAATTTCACTGGAGACTTTTCACTTTTGGCTGCAAACATATTTGGTGCGGCATCGGCGGGAGTTATTGATGAGAAAAAAGTTCACCTTTATCATTTTAGAAGATTTATAACGTTGTAACGGTGAAAGCGAAAATTGAAAATTTGGAAAAAAAAGTAATGCATTTTCATGGAAAGATGATGGAAAAATATCTTTCATGTAAGCTGCATTGATTGATATCGCCAATCAGCTGCTGACGCGTCACTCGCCTTTCGCGCCACTTTGTCAGGTTGATCAATGAATTGCAAATTTTCATTCCTTGATAAAGTCGCCATTCATACATAGTAAACAAAATAATAAAGGCTGATAGTTTCGAAAGAAACTGTTTGGGGCTGCGTCGGTGGGAGTAACGAAATAATTTGGATATATCAACAAAGTTGAAGTAGTAAATTGGCCACCGTAACGATTACAAATGCTGACGTTTCGAGCGTTAGCCCATCGTCGGAGCGAATAGAGGTATTGTGGGTTGTGTGTGCTTTTAAAGGCAGAAAATGGAGCCACGTTATTGGTGGGAACATGGCAACGAGAAAAACAAGAATAAATTAGTGGAATGGAAAGCGTTCGTTGATCCCTGCGGGATTTAGACTGCCGGTTTGAAAGATGAGCTTTTGATCAAGATTTTTACGGCTTTCCGTGCTACTTAAGTGTAAGAAAAGACCGCAGATTGCCACATGGCCATATGGCCATATGGCAATATGCACAATACGGCACAACTCGTAAAAATACTCAGCGATACTACACAACAAAACGTCTAATAAAATATATTTATTACGATGTAAACTCGAGGCTATTAAGCTTCAAATATTTTTGCAACGCACAGAAATATATGAATAGGAATAAAAATTGTTGAAAAGCAAAATTTTAATTCTGGTTACTTTCAGGCACGTAGATATAACAAATGGCATCTTTTGGAGAATAGAGAGATTCAGAGGATAACGGTTTGACAGGTACAAATGAATTTTTATTTTGGAATTTATGATAGCTGTTTAAAGCTCATGTTATTTATGGAAGCGCGTATTCATATGTTTCTACCCCCTGACAACTGAATTAAATATAATTTCAGCAGATTTTCCTGGTTTATTGTTTTCAGATCGGAAAATGTTTCACAAAAATCACGAAAATAAATTTTTATTGGTTTCTCTCATTTAATTCACTTCTAAATAGTCTGCGCGCGTTTTAATTTCCTTAAACCTTTAACTCCCAGAAGTGATTAACATGTAAATTCTCCCTGCAATATCCATACATTTTCCAGCGAACAGGTAGTGAGAATACTCAAGCTTATCAGGTAAAAGTTGTTATCTTAATATAAAACCAAATTCACGTGAGTAATTTAGAAGGAAACATGTAGCAGCAAGAGCGGAGAATTAACAATCAGATCTTAGGAGTTAAAGCTTTAACTGCACGTGATCAGTATGCAGCAAAAGCGCGTGATGCGGAGCGCGTGACAGAGCTAGATGACGTTTTATTTTTGATTAGAACTCACGTCAATGTCAAAACCAAACAATATTTCTCAAAAATGAAGCGAAGTGTCAAACAAAGCCTTAGGTTAAAAAAGGAAGAAGTCACAAAATTCCTGCGTACCTGCTCCATGTCTATAGATTACAGCAACAGTCTTGATTTCGTAATATCCACGATCTATAGTGATAATAACGGTAATGTAGTTGTCGATGAAATACAAACATTTCAATATTTCTTCTTGTTTCGAAACCATGGCATCTTCATCGCACGCAGTAAGGGTACCATTTATATCGTCACATATAAAGATGTCAATTTCGTTACCACAACCAGATTTATCAACATAACGCTTTCACTTTCCATGCAAGGCTTTTGTTTACATCAACGGGCGATTCTAAGACTGAACCCAATATGTTTTAAAGGAAATAGTCCTTGTAATGAGAAATCGTTATATTTTTTATGCCGAAAGTTAAAGTGGTTTTCGGGCGAGCTGAGTTTTCGATGCAGCGATCTGTGCATTCAGTGCTCTTCGAATGTGTTTCAAAATTGTCTTTGATTCAAATTTGCAATCAATATCGACAAAATAAACAATATCATATACGTTCGCTTTTTAATACGAATTTTTTCCCCCTAGTTTAAGATTTCTGTTTGAAGGAGAAAGATGATGGAAAAATATCTTTCATGTAAGCTGCATTGATTGATATCGCCAATCAGCTGCTGACGCGTCACTCGCCTTTCGCGCCACTTTGTCAGGTTGATCAATGAATTGCAAATTTTCATTCCTTGATAAAGTCGCCATTCATACATAGCGATCTGTGCATTCAGTGCTCTTCGAATGTGTTTCAAAATTGTCTTTGATTCAAATTTGCAATCAATATCGACAAAATAAACAATATCATATACGTTCGCTTTTTAATACGAATTTTTTTCCCCCTAGTTTAAGATTTCTGTTTGAAGGAGTTAAAGATATGATCTACATTCGATGATAAATGAAAATTCGTATCCAAGTGCAGCTATGTAATAGCCTCTTTATGTCATTACTGGCCAAATGTGAGTTTAAGAAGGCTGTGTATTGGCTAAGTTCCTTCACTCTATTTTGAAGAACCGAGACGAAAGCTTGGTCAATAAAGAATTTATTGCATGAAAAAAAATATTTACACGCTCCATGGAATTACTACATGAATCTGCGAGTCTCTTCGTGATTTTCTTTGTTTTTACGAGAGACGTAACTGTGATTCCGTTGTAGCCAAAACTGTCAAAAAACATTTTTTTCATGTCACATAAATACAAAGTGGTGTCATTAGACATTACACGAGGTATTAAATCGGCTAAAAGCAATTTTTTTTTCCTTTTTTGCGTAATCTAAGTAGGAATCAAATTAAAAGACGACTCACTTTGTCCTCCTTGGTAGCCGGTGCGAGCACAGGATTCGCCTAATATTGCTCCGCGCTCGCAGATTCCAACGCTTTAAAACAAGGAATATTTGATAAACGTGACAAACCTAACAAAAGTGAAATTTTTACCCTAGAAACCACAATGACTACAAATTCTTAATCACGTATGAAAACGAATCCTCGCCAACGTCACGATTAATCATTTGGGTTTCTTAACTCGGATACTGAACGTGTCATTAATTCGAGATATAGGTATGGGTATAACATTTACTTCCTTCCTTCGATTCCTGTTTATTTTTTTCTAAATCCGATGAATCTTGATCACGTATGAAAACGAAACCTCGCTAACGTCGCGATTAAATATTTTTCCTTTGAAGGCTTGCCAACATCATTCGAACTTGACCCGTTATTAATGTGGTTTTGCAAGGGAACTAGACTTTTGTCTTCAACTATTCGAACTACGTATCTACAAGGTGGTTAGTCAAGTTATATCGGACTGGTTTTCAGTTGGAGTTCCGTTTTGGTAGATATATCTTTTGCTCAGTAACAGACTGAATTTGGTACATATTGAGCTTGTTTATTTATGTCGTAAGCTAAAAGGTTAAAACGTGGGCTCAATGAATGCTTATGATGGTGCAGAATCTGATTCTAAGAGACGAGATCACCTCACCAGCTAATAGAAATTTCCAAAATATCTTCTTCAAAACTATACAGCAACATATTTTCTTTTTCAGCGTTGCGTCTACTAATATTTTCAAAGTTCTCCTTAGTTTTGCGATATCAATAGTGTGCTGCAACAATAGTGTGATAATGAGAACTTTGAGATTCTCGTTCTTTCTTTATAATTAAATATACATGTGTTCGACGTTCTCTTGAAATTACTTTTGTGTGACTCTCCTCTTTTGATTTTTAACCATGTTTTCTAGCACAGTACAATCGATTCTATTTTATTTCCAGCTATGGCGGAAAGTACCCTCCCAACAACGGGAGAAGAACTGGATGTAAAACATGAGTTCCTGGCCACAGGTGAGAAACATAGGCTTGCAACGCATACAAGAGGTATTATTTTTGGATAAGTGGGTTCGGATGGGACACTTTTTTTCCTTTTTTGTTCAAGAAAAAGATCACTTTCAAAGTTTCCAACAAGAACATAGTTCACGAGAAAGAGCAAAAAAGACCCTTCTCATTGATATAAAATCAGATCACACACAGGTATTTTGTGGTCTGTTGTCACTGTTCTCTGAACAATTCTGACTCGAAATAAACTACAATGATGCCACGCTTACTATAGTCTCCTTCGCAGCCGCTGTGTGATCTCGTCACGCAACCTGATCTCTCCCCTGTGGCGTGACGAGACCAAACAACGGTTGTGAATGAGATTTCTCTAGCTAGCGAGTTGGTCCGAATTCTAGGCTTTTAAGTAATGGGCTCCAGGCTTTTATTATTGGTGTTTCCGCATGAGTGTTTAAAATTTTTGCCGCGGAAAGCAAACCGAAAGTCCATTTTATCTCCATGAGATCTTAACAAAAGATATGTTGCGCTCTGCATTCCTCGAATAGGTGAAAATATATTAAACGAAGAAAAGAGGAGTCATAGTTCAAAGGCTTTTATAAAAAAGGGAAAGTCCTCTTTACGGTAATTTTGAAGGGGTTGTTATTTGAGAAAATTTCAACTTGAAGGTTTTGGAAATCTGAAAATTCGCTCAGTTGGAATTACATATTGTTGTGATCACTGATAAGTTTAAAATAATTTCTTGTTAATTTCAGCGACCGAGGAAAGTCACGTAACTCTATGTGACCCTGAATTGGGTGCATACGTTGATACTTTAAGAGGTGAGAAAACAAGGTGAAAGTGCATTCTTGAAAGACGCCCCAGTATAGTTTTGGCACATTTATATTAACTTTTGTTATGTTCTGTAAATAACTTAACAAACAAAAAAAGTATAACTCCTCGGATTTCAAGCTTTGTCACCATCAGAAAAAAGATTAAGATTTAAGATTTCATCTATGATTATTCGTCCCAAATGTAGAAGAGTAAATTTATATAGTACATGCACTTGTTAATTATTAATTAATCAATTAACTTATTTATCTGTTGTTGCGGGATTGGTGAAGGGTTTTTCTTGTTTTTAAATATTTATTAAATTGCTATTACCATGGGGCTGGCCTGTTAGTCGAGTCTTGTAGAGGACATGATGTCTTATTGTTTGCTCTACTCGCACATTGTAAGTTGTGTGCAAATCTTTAAACAAGTATTTAAATGAATAAAAAAATAAACAAAGTAACCGACCCTGAGCCCGGTTTGTTTTCAGGGATAGCAAAAGAATGTCTCGAGACAGGAAACAAAGAATACAGACAAGGAGAAGCTAATAACGCGATAAACTCCTACACTGAAGGACTTCAAGTCAACTGCAAAGATGAACGGCTTAACGCCAAGCTTTATAGTAACAGGGCAGCAGCTCATTTCCATTTGGGTAAGGATTTTATTTCAAACTTATAAATTTGTCGTGCAGCGATAGATAATGGAATGCACAATCTCCTTCAAGCAAAGACGTGATTCTCGCAAGTGGACCACAATCTCAGGCGCGGATCCAGGATAATGAAATGGGGGTGAATTCTTGTAATAATGTGATAGAACCAAAGCCTGGTTGAGGTGTTTGAGGCCTGTACATCAGCATGATTGATTTCCCATGAATAATTAACATTTTCGAATTTTAGACAACGCAAATGCCAATTATATTATTTTAGAATTGTAAAAAAGCCAGCTATTGAGCGCTGCATTGTGGATGGAGGAGCAAAACCTAAGAATTATAAACAGAATCTAAAAATCGAAATCGCACGTCGTCGGAATGGCAGAGTAGACAGACATGGCCTGGACGACGACAACGCAACGTCGTTAAAACATGGAAACGAGGCGTTTTTGGATTACATGCTGGACAGTGTGTTTGTGGGTTCAAAATGAATAGATTGATTGGCAGAGCCAGTCATCCCTTATGCACATTCTCCGCCTCAATCAGAGAAATCAGAGAAATCAGAGAAATCAAATATTATTTCAATATTTGAGGGATAAGAAAAAGAAAAGAAGGAACGGGGCTGACAAAAGGGAGGGGGGAGGGAAATCAACCCATTTCACCTCCCCTGGATCCATGCCTGAATCTAAGAAATTGCATTAAAGAAGCCGAACCCTGTGCATCCCAGATACTAGCGGGGATTGGAGACCACAGGTTAGGAGCGAGGCAAATTTTTTACAGTTATTTTTTCCCTAAGAAAATCTGATCACAACATTAAATGAAATAAATTTCGTTTTTCATGACACCGCATAAAAATCAATTAAAGAAATGATCCTCGCAGATGGACCTCGATTTAAGCCATTGCAATTTTTTTTGGCCTCTTTTCTGCATTTGCATGTAATGACCACCTAAAACTCATTCCCCAAATTTCATAGGAAACTACCAAGAGTGTCTCGATGATGCAGCAGTTGCTGTTCAATTGGAACCCACTTTAATTAAAGCCATCAAAAAAGGTGGGTTCTCAGCCATAATTCATCAAAACTCTTTCTTTGATTTCGTCAAAAGTGAAAAGTGTAGATCACGGCAGGATACATCAACCCAGGTGTCCATGATATCTGCTGTGTTTATATCTGCTATAAAGGTAAAAAGCACTATTAAACGTCAATAAACTTTCAATTGAACCTTCGTTGGAAGCCGCTTTGTATAAGCTCCTTAGAGTCCATTTTAAGTTCTTCCACTGTTGATAATTTCTTCTTTATCACAATTTTTGTTTTCGAGCTAAACAAAAATCAAATCGCTTTCTGCATACGTTTGTACCTTGACGGTAATAACTACCTTGCACCACCGACTGCTGCCTTCTTTTTAGGAGCCAGTGCTTGTGTCGAGCTTTCCTTGTATAAAGAAGCAAGAAGCTGGTTTCATATGGGATTGGCCGTATCCTTTCACGAATGTTTCAAACGTGATACAAGAGGCTACGCAAGAAATATTTCCGAGAAATTTAACACGTTACAGTCAGATTCTAAACAAGTAATGCAAGCGATGTTCACTGATACCGCACTGAGCAGTTGTTAGGAGTATTCTCAAAGGGCTCTTTCAATTACTGCGCAAATCTCACTTTAAAACATTTCATTTCAAAAATTCATGCAAAATTTCGAACTGATGGCCCGTAATCTGTATCTCTGGCGAACATCACCTTAACAAACATTTCTAAGCGAATAATTGCGCTTGAGAGCTGGTTAGTTCACTCTAAGATAATCAAAGAGACCAAGTCTCCAAAAAAAACTCAAGTTTGAGCTAGCGCTCCAATTCCTAAGGTTCTATCTCGCATTCTAAATTGATAAATAACACAATTCCACCACATTCTCGCAAATCTATTCATAATTTATTTATCTTTGACAAGTTTTAAGATTGAAAACAATAGCAAACCCCTGGTTCATTTACTGAGCAAATCTAATGCTAAAATAAAAGTTATGGCAAACAGTGATGCCAGTCTCGGCTGTGGATACCAAGACCAGGGACTCTTCAAAAAAGCAATCGGGTACCATCAACGTCACCTAGACATTCCTAAAGAAGTGGAAGACAAGGTCGGAGAGGAAATGAGTTATGCTAATCTCGGCTGCGCTTATAACAGTTTAGGACAGTTCAAAACAGCAATCAGGTACCATCAACGTGATCTACAAATTGCTAAAGAAGTGGGAGACAAGGCCGGAGAGGGAAGCAGTTATGCGAATCTGGGCTGCGCTTATCAAGGTCTAGGACAGTTCAAAACAGCAATCGGGTACCATCAACGTGATCTAGAAATTGCTAAAGAAGTGGGAGACAAGGCCGGAGAGGGAGGTAGCTATGCCAATCTCGGCTGCGCTTATAACAGATTAGGACAGTTCAAAACAGCAATCGGGTACCATCAACGTCATCTAGAAATTGATAAAGAAGTAGGGGACAAGGCCGGAGAGGGAGGCAGTTATGCCAGTCTCGGCTGTGCTTATAACAGTCTAGGACAGTCCAAAACAGCAATCGGGTACCATCAACGTCATCTAGAAATTGCTAAAGAATTGGGAGACAAGGCCGGAGAGGAAAGAAGTTATGCCAATCTCGGCTGTGCTTATCGAGGTCTAGGACAGTTCAAAACAGCAATCGGGTACCATCAACGTCATCTAGAAATTGCTAAAGAAGTGGGAGACAAGGCCGGAGAGGGAAAAAGTTATGCCAATCTCGGCTGTGCTTATCAAGGTCTAGGACAGTTCAAAACAGCAATCGGGTACCATCAACGTCATCTAGAAATTGCTAAAGAAGTGCGAGACAAGGCCGGAGAGGGAAGAAGTTATGCCAATCTCGGCTGTGCTTATCGAGGTCTAGGACAGTTCAAAACAGCAATCGGGTACCATCAACGTCATCTAGAAATTGCTAAAGAAGTGCGAGACAAGGCCGGAGAGGGAAGAAGTTATGCCAATCTCGGCTGTGCTTATCGAGGTCTAGGACAGTTCAAAACAGCAATCGGGTACCATCAACGTGATCTAGAAATTGCTAAAGAAGTGGGAGACAAGGCCGGAGAGGGAAGAAGTTATGCCAATCTCGGCTGTGCTTATCGAGGTCTAGCACAGTTCAAAACAGCAATCGGGTACCATCAACGTCATCTAGAAATTGCTAAAGAAGTGGGAGACAAGGCCGGAGAGGGAAAAAGTTATGCCAATCTCGGCTGCGCTTATCGAGGTCTAGGACAGTTCAAAACAGCAATCGGGTACCATCAACGTCATCTAGAAATTGCTAAAGAAGTGGGAGACAAGGCCGGAGAGGGAAAAAGTTATGCCAATCTCGGCTGCGCTTATCAAGGTCTAAGACAGTTCAAAACAGCAATCGGGTACCATCAACGTCATCTAAAAATTGCTAAAGAAGTAGGGGACAAGGCCGGAGAGGGAAAAAGTTATGCCAGTCTCGGCTGTGCTTATGACAGTCTAGGACAGTTCAAAACAGCAATCGGGTACCATCAACGTGATCTAGAAATTGCTAAAGAAGTGGGAGACAAGGCCGGAGAGGGAAGAAGTTATGCCAATCTCGGCTGTGCTTATCGAGGTCTAGGACAGTTCAAAACAGCAATCGGATACCATCAACGTGATCTAGAAATTGCTAAAGAAGTGGGAGACAAGGCCGGAGAGGGAAAAAGTTATGCCAATCTCGGCTGCGCTTATCAAGGTCTAGGACAGTTCAAAACAGCAATCGGGTACCATCAACGTGATCTAGAAATTGCTAAAGAAGTGGGAGACAAGGCCGGAGAGGGAAAAAGTTATGCCAATCTCGGCTGTGCTTATCGAGGTCTAGGACAGTTCAAAACAGCAATCGGGTACCATCAACGTCATCTAGAAATTGCTAAAGAAGTGGGAGACAAGGCCGGAGAGGGAGGTAGCTATGCCAATCTCGGCTGCGCTTATCAAGGTCTAGGACAGTTCAAAACAGCAATCGGGTACCATCAACGTCATCTAGAAATTGCTAAAGAAGTGCGAGACAAGGCCGGAGAGGGAGGGAGCTATGCCAATCTCGGCTGCGCTTATCAAGGTCTAGGACAGTTCAAAACAGCAATCGGGTACCATCAACGTCATCTAGAAATTGCTAAAGAAGTGGGAGACAAGGTCGGAGAGGGAACAAGTTATGCCAGTCTCGGCTGTGCTTATGACAGTCTAGGACAGTTCAAAACAGCAATCGGGTACCATCAACGTCATCTAGAAATTGCTAAAGAAGTGGGAGACAGGGCCGGAGAGGGAAGAAGTTATGCCAATCTCGGCTGTGCTTATCGAGGTCTAGGACAGTTCAAAACAGCAATCGGGTACCATCAACGTCATCTAGAAATTGCTAAAGAAGTGGGAGACAAGGCCGGAGAGGGAAGAAGTTATGCCAATCTCGGCTGCGCTTATCAAGGTCTAGGACAGTTCAAAACAGCAATCGGGTACCATCAACGTCATCTAGAAATTGCTAAAGAAGTGGGAGACAAGGCCGGAGAGGGAACAAGTTATGCCAGTCTCGGCTGTGCTTATGACAGTCTAGGACAGTTCAAAACAGCAATCGGGTACCATCAACGTGATCTAGAAATTGCTAAAGAAGTGGGAGACAAGGCCGGAGAGGGAAGAAGTTATGCCAATCTCGGCTGCGCTTATCAAGGTCTAGGACAGTTCAAAACAGCAATCGGGTACCATCAACGTGATCTAGAAATTGCTAAAGAAGTGGGAGACAAGGCCGGAGAGGGAGGTAGCTATGTCAATCTCGGCAACGCTCATGGAGGTGAAGGAAAGTTCAGAAAAGCAATCGAGTACTATGAACGTAATTTAAAAATTGCTATAGAAGTGGGAGACAAGGTCGGAGAGGAAGCAAGTTATTGCAATCTCGGAGAAGTTCATCGATGTCTGGGACTGTTGAAAACCGCAACCAGGTACCATCACCTTGCTCTAGAAATTGCTAAAGAAGTGGGAGACAAGGTGGGAGTGGGAAGAAGCTTTTGCCTTCTTGGCAGCATTCGTCTAAATCAACGAGAGTTTAAAGCAGCAATCGAGGGTTATGAGCGTCAACTAGAAATTGCTAAAGAAGTAGGAGACAAGACTGGAGAGGCATGCTCACTCTGTTTGCTTGGTGAAGGTTTTGAGTGCCTTGGAAATGTTTTGAAGGCGTTTGTCTGCTTTCAGTCGAGTGTAGAGGTGTATGATGATATCAGGGCCAGTCTTCAACTCAATGATCAGTGGAAGATTTGTTATCGTGATCAACACCAAACGGCGTACAAAGGTTTGTGGCGTACACATCTACAGGAAGGTAACGTCGTAGAGGCTCTTCTTGCCGCAGAAAAAGGACGTGCGCAGTCTCTCAGAGATCTCATGGACATAAGATATCAGCCTGGAGATTCTTCAACAAACAGCCCTTCGAACAATACGTTTCTGAGTGCTGTTCCATCGAGCACGGTATTTATGGCCATAAATGGTCCTTGCGTTTACCTCTGGGTAATCCTCAGCAACAATAACATCAAGATGAGAAAGGTACATGTAAATAGTTTCAAGTATGAGGATGATTTGAAAATTTTCATTGAGCACCTGAACAACACCGCTCTTGAGGAGATTGGAGCAAAAATAAATGTTAGGTGCGAAAATCCTTCGCTTGATTCGCCGAAACGGGAGGAAATGGCGAGTGATGGCATCCCAATTAATGTGTTGTACTCGAAATCAAGGGCTTTACAGAAGCTTTATGAAATCATCGTTACTCCCATTGCTGAATTGATCGAGGGTAGAGAGCTTACATTTGTTCCTGAGGGGCCATTTTGCCTTGTACCTTTCGCTCCATTGGAGGACTCTAAGTGAACTTATCTAAGTGATTCTTTCACAATTCGTGTGCTTCCGTCCTTGACGACCCTCCAATTAATTCCTGATTACTCAGCTCAATTTCATATGACGACTGGTGCATTGCTTGTTGGAGACCCATGTTTCAAAGATATCATCTATCAGGGAAAATGTTTGCGGCAACTTCCAGGAGCACGGAAAGAGGTGGAGATGATCGGACGTTTCCTCAATATCGCCCCTCTCACTGGAGAAATGGCAACAAAAGATGAAGTGTTAAACCGAATGTCATCGGTGGCGTTGGTACACATCGCAGCGCATGGTAAAATGGAAACTGGAGAAGTTTTTCTGGCACCAAACACCACAAGAGAAAACCCAAAACCTCAAGAGAAAGACTACCTAATGACAATGAATGATGTGGCAGAATCTGGACTGCGAGCAGGACTTGTTGTATTAAGTTGCTGTCACACAGCTCGTGGGGAGGTTATGGCTGAGGGTGTGGTAGGCATCGCGCGAGCACTTTTGGGTGCAGGTGCTAGATCTGTTGTGGTAACCTTGTGGGCGATTGACGACGAGGGAACCCTGGAGTTCATGAGTTTCTTCTACGATGCGCTTGCTAAAGGAAAGAAGGCAAGTGAAGCTCTCAATCAGGCCATGAAGTGTATGAGAGAAATTGGAAAGTTCAAGGAGGTGAAGCACTGGGCACCATTTGTACTCATTGGGGATGACGTCAGCCTGGATTTCAACGATGTTTAGACACTGAAGTAAGCAACTATTCTGTTTATAATTTTTACTTAAAAACATAAAAAGTGACTTTGAATCATAATTCATTGTTTATATTTGAGCAGTGTTGCTTTTGCTATTGTTTTGCTTCTAATCGGGTTAAAAGTTTATCTTTTTGCCCCAGCTAATTGAGATGCGGTACAATCGCGTGGAGAAACCTACGATTACAACAATCTTTTAAGAAAAGATGATACGAGCTAAAAAGGAAACATCTTATATGAAAATCTTGTTGTGTAGTGTATCTCTTCATGTCTAGGGAAAAATTTTATTGTAACTCAACGATCTATTCTAAATTTAGATTCTTTTATTTAACAGCTGAGGCAGTGAGCATTGGAATCCAGAGGAGTTTGTAGTTACCAACAAATGTTGATATTTGGAGCAAAAACCAGGAAGATACCGATGAAATCTACGTCAAGAGTCTTCTTTGCAAAGCAGAGACAACCAAAAGACGGCCAACGTCTAATTCAACAAGTGGCATTAAAGATTTCCATTGACTCAAAAAGTTGAACTGCTGTGACGAGCATGTAGAACTTTCGACACTCAAAAGGAGAACTTTTAAGTGTTTTGATCTTTGATATCTTGCTTAAACTTATTTCTATACATATTTTTAATGAGAAAGTTTTAAAATTATCAGGACTAGCAATCTGAAAAGTAACATTTTTTATCTAACTTAATCTATCAACAGGATCTCGGGCGTAACATTTACTTCGAGGTTAGAACGTCTGGAAAACGCTGTCAGCGTTTTCTGACAGGTTTTTCTCGATCATTTTTTCTCAGGAGGAATGTAAGGCTATCATAGCCATATGCATGTCTAGAGAATTTCCATTGAACTTAGAGAGTAGTCAGTTGCCCCATTGCTCCGTGATCATAGTTTATGTTCGAAGGAAATTGTGATTAGCGGTTTGAGGATTTTTACTAAGTCATTGCTTAAGTCAATGTTATTTTAATTTCCGGGAAAATAACAGATTCTGACCTTTATGGCCGGAAGTTAGTCTTCGGATTACTTATTTTTTTAAGATTTCTCCTTTACGTTTGAATGCGATAAATTGTGTTTTTTGTATAAGCATTTCAACGTATTTTTAGGATGCTGTTTAAACTAATCGTCCAAAGGCAAAACGAATATTTTTTTTTAATTTGTTACCGACCAGCATAAAATTGCGTATCCTACGAAGCATTGAAAGAAGCACAGAAATTGCGAGGGAGTAGGAAACAAAGGATTTTATTTAGTCCCTTTAATATTGTTTACCTATTGTATGAGTACAATAAAATAACGTTCGAATGTCAAAAAATGAGACAAATCGTTAGAAATTTTGTTGGAAGGGTAGGGAAAGTCAATAACAAAATGAAGAAAAGTCTCTAGCAACCTGCAAGCAGCAACTGCCTTGAATGGATATATATGTATATATATATATCTCTTTGGCATACAAAGCTTTGCTTTCATGTCCAAATTGAGCACTCTATCTAGGATGAGTCATTGCCGTTGCAATTGCGCATGCTCGCTGGTTTACTCTAGTTTGAGCACTCTGGCATGGCTTAGACGATACCACAAAGGTTGGGTCGTTTGGGGTGACCGTCTCGGTTCTCCCCCATCCTAGCATTAGCACTGCACTGATGAGGCCCAGAAGGCCGAAACAGTACTGTCTGCAGTTAGTTATATATATATATATATATATATATATATATATATATGTAATAATTTATAGCTGTATGACAGTTATCGATGAATGCCTGAATCATATCTGTGAGGCCATCAAGTATTTGGCAGAATGTGTCAATAAAATTGAACCCCTAGGACAAACAAATGGGAAGAAGATAGTTATCAGAGTACTTAACCTCATAAAATCAATATTTCATCAAATAAATTCAGCTTTTCTCTTTCCCTTCTGTTTTATTTAGTTCTTTCACATGCTAAAGTAAGAAAAACAACTAAATCAGGGCTAACTTAGAGCACAAGAGTAGTTTTTGATTGTGTTTCTTGATGGGGACTCACGTTTTTTCTTCCTACGCTCGTGACAAGACGAAAAAACGTCTTTCTCTGAACAAAAGTTCGTTTCGAATTTCGCCCAGTGATCAGTGTAGCTTACGCGATTTTCTGTTCTTGCACTAGCCTGCGAGGAAGTCCTCACTATAACCGCTTTAAGTAGAAAACTTGGATAGAGATCAACGGAGAAATCTTTCTGCGCAAGAACAATCCAAGAAGGTATTTTGAGTCGCAATTTCCTCTTCCCCCCCATACCCCCTCCCCCTCCTCCCATACCCCCTCCCCTCCATACCCCCTCCTCTCATACCCCCTCCCCTCTATACCCCCTCCCCCCTTCTTTTTACCTCGCGCAGGCAGTACGGGTGAACTGAGGAGAAAGTTGCAACCCACAGGAAGAATCCTGGAGCAAACGGTGAGATAAAGAAACACTCCCACTTTTTTTCTATCACCCAATTTCTTCATCGTTCTCTACCTCTGGAGACTAACGTAACGATTGCACTTTAGATTGAATTTTATTCCACTTTCTTAGGCCCTACAGCAAATGATGCAGCAACTGGATCACGAACGGAACTTGAAATTCGACGCTTTTGAACGCGTGGAAGATCTTGAGAGACAGGTTCATCGCGTTTTTTTTTTTTATTTTCTTCAGATAAGGTGGCGTCTTAAAGACATTATTCTGTACACTGGGTGGTTTTGTTCTCATCTCCGTATTTCTATTTTTTTCTTCCTTTCAGATTTATAAATACAAGCAACATCTGATCAGCGATCTATCAAGGCCAGGAGTTGGAGCAGGTACGGTTTATGGCACGCAGACTAAAAATAATTCGAGTTTTAAAGAAATCCGTGACTATCCACGACTATCTGATGTTATTAAACGTTTTAATTTTTTTTGACATATGGAAGGATATTGTTGACACATACCGCTTCACTCTCTCTCCAACCCCCCCCCCCCCGCTCCATAACGAATCACTAGCCCTTGCATTTTTAATTGAATTGACGTGTATGTTCTGTTTTAAATTGGTTTGAACCTCTTGCCCTGGATTTTATCCGCGTCCTTTCTTCTCGAAGAGGGTTAGACGCCGCTAGAGAACAAAGATAGTTACCTTAGCAATAAGTGATCTTTTGTGCTTATGATTTCCAAATTTCAATGAGACTTTGGGCTTTTGATATAGCGTCTCTATGTTATGAAACAAACTGCTAAAACTCCGAACCAAGGGTTGGTGCAATTTACTCAGAATTGGAAGCTCTGGGTGCATTCCGTTGCACTTTAGAGCAAGACATTTTACCCATATATTTTACTGACATTCTATTCTCCATCCTGGATTATAAATGGATTTTGGAGAATTTTTGGGGACTTGGCAAATTCTTGTAGGGAGTGGGGAATAACTCGCGGTGGACTCGGTTTTAGTTGCTTCTCACTGTCGAAACGGGATGATCACTGTAACGTAGCAACGTCAGCCACTTAGCCTGCGAGCAAAACTAAAGGACATATGTGAAAAATGAAAAATTCTCAGTGCTGACGTTATAGTAACCACACAAAAATCATGAGACGAACTCTTATCCTGGTCTCTTTTTATAGGCTCGAGAGCCGCATCACGCACAGACAAACGCTTCTTGTCCTCTTACCAGACGGTGCCGGACATCTACGCAGCGTCCCTGCTGTTCGTCCCATCCGCCAGTCCATCCGGCTAAGCCTGTCAAAGTGGTGCAGCCAGTAGCTGGAGGAGGTTTATGGCCACTCCCTGTAGTATTTCCACAGAGACAAGCTCCCACACCGGACCCTGGTGAGTCATAACAATAGGTGATGGTTCTTTAGTTTTTTATTTGTTTGTTATTTTCTTTGACAATTTAGAGAGGACGGGATTAACGCTTTCCACCCTAGTTGTCAGAGATACGTCATCTGATTGTATCAGTTTTCCCTAGTTCACATTTTTCTTGATGTTTCAGTGAGTGGCTCGTATTCACCGCCTCCCAAAATTCAAAGGCCGAAAACTGTAAGTACTTAGAGAACGATATTATTTGCCCAAGGCATTACGTCCTTTCGAATCCAGATGAATTATCATCCTAGCTTCCCGTTGAAGGACATATTGCACATATCTGCCTTGAGTTTAAAGGACTCCACAAATATTTGTTACAAAACAAAATAAGAGATAACATCAACAACAACAAGAGACGGGCAATAGAAGCAGTTTTCAACTTACTGTAGAAAAACCGAAATCAATCTAATCACCAAAGCCAATCACAATAAAGGCTTACATCATTATTAGCCAATGAGAACTAATACTTAAACCCGGCAAGCAACCAAAAGCATGGGAAAACGCAGCTGACCACGATTGGTTTTCGTTTTGCCTGTGATTGGTTGAGCGGATGGTGCGAGTTTTCTGGACGAATCAAAGAGAAGGGTAAAGCATAAACAGAGGCTCCCGGATTACTTTCGACACCCAATTTCACAATTCAAATTCTCGATTTAGAATGTTCTAAATACTCGTCTTTCTTCCTGCAGCAGACTGGTCGTTTAAGGGGGAAAATTTCTCACAGTCTCTTGGGCGACCTTCAACCAGCTGATGTTCCAAATACAAGACCTCCTTCAACATTTTTAACTTTTTTGCTGAGAGCAAAACAGACTCACTAATTGGGCTACGTTTAGCGCAATACGACCGAAACGACTTGAAAGGGCCCCGGAGAGATGAACTAGCAGCCCTAGCACATACTCGGGTTTCTTATTAAGCAGCTTGTTCACACGCTAAGGAAATGCCTTTCTTCTCTGATGATTTGGCAGCTTACTATTTCAGAGGAAGTCTATTACCTCGAATCTACAAGTTTACTCCCAGAGACACGACTTGGGTCCTAGGACTCGAAAATACGAGACCTCATTGTATTATTGACTCGAGTGATTAGTTTAATATTATCTTGAATATAACATAATATGTGAATAATCATCACAAAGAAATTGTGTGGAAGAAACTTAAAAGCTCCAACAGAATAGATCAACATAGTGGAAAGTACTTTTCTCATCTCTAGAATAAATGAGTTATTCCTACCGTGATTATGGATACATTCTTATGCTAATGAAAACATTTGCTGAGGTTTTAACTTTTAAAAAACTCGATTGTAGAGAATTTTCAAATGGAGGAGTTAGTTGCAGCAAAATTTTCCTTATATTATGTTTATTTTCTCTTCAGTGGTACAAATGACATCAAAACATCTTAAAAGGTTTCTATGAACCACTATTTTAAATGCAGGCTGGTAAAATGATTTTTGAAGAACTATATATAGTCGAAATTGTGGTTGAGAATTAACTCCGAAGCGTAAATTAAAGTGGTAAATGAAACCCATGAAAAACCCACTGAGCGTTAGCCCTAGTGAAGGGTATCAGGGAACTACACGATATAAAGAAAATGATCTTGTGACCTCGGTGTTGGAATCGAACCCACGACCTCCGAATTAGATCTACCGTTGCTCTTCCTACTAAGCTACCTTCACTAGGGCTAACGCTCAGAGAGTTTTTTATGGGTTTCATTTAGCACTTTAATTTACACTTCAGGGTTAATTCTCTGTTCCATCATTCATTAATGACTATGACAATTAATATCTACGAGGGCTCAATGATGAGCCGCTGGTCGGAAAATGATACCTCACTCCTTCCTCAAGGAACAAAGACTGAACTTAAGGAGTGGAATGCGGGTTCATTTATGAAGCAGAGTTCATAGCCTATTAAATCTGGTGAAAGGAAGAACTTAAAACGCGGATGATGCATACATTTAATGTCAATACTTACCGGATAATGCTCATTTTTAAAAACTAGATCATTGGATAATGCAATTCAACAATTTTTATTGGCTTAGCCATTATGGTATATCAGCCAATATACCATAATCTACAAATATGGCAAGCGTACGTGTCAGCCTAAAATTAAAAGGGAGCTAAAAATTTAATAAAATTTAATAATTTAATTTAACGTTTTTAATAAAACAATTATTCCGCTCGCGCTTGTTGGATATGAGATGACTATAGCCAACGAGGCGCCGAGTCGGCTATCTATCATCTCATATCCAACGCGCGCTTGTGGAATAATTGTTAACTACCGCTTCTGGTTTTTCGCAGGAAAAAAATATTTAGCCAATCTCTTAACTTGTCTTCAAATTCTACTAACAAAGGTATTAGACAAGAGGGGTCTGTCACACAAAGTCGTAGAGATACTGTACAATATCAAACTCGAGTTGTCTAGCAGTTTGTAAGATGGTGTAGAAGCTCACAAGGCATTTGTATTTAGGACAATCTATCTGATCATCTGCTGTGATTTGCGTCAAGAGATTTAGTGACACAAGGGATGATATCTGAAAAGGATGTTAGCGGTTGGAGCGACTTTATCCTCCACAATACTGCGAAATATGGTCATTAGTCTGTCCATTTGGAAATTCTTTGGACCTAACAAAACAATTATTCACTATGAAATAATTAATAATAATAGGTACATACGCCTTTGACTGAATTTTTATTGGATCGCACGTTTTTCCAAGGCGGATTAAAAAACACCTTGAATCGTCTGAACGTGATAAACTTTAATCCGGATTTAGGATTTTGTTTGTTTGGAAGTAGACATCGAGAATTGCACTGTTTGTCTTCGGTCGCCCTTGGTCGCTATGATTTGGTGTCTAGTTCACCTAATTTTGTAGCTTGAAGAATATAAAAAAGATTGGGAAGGCTTTCAGTGACTTGAAGAACCTTACTGTGTAGCGTAGTTCTAAAGAGACCGATTAAACGATACACATTTTCATCTAACATCTTGACAGAGGAGCATGTTTGCCCGTTTCACCTACCTCTCTCACAGGATGTAAATCAAACATTTTCTTCTGATATCTTGCTTCCCGAGCAAATATTTGATCACTCAGAAAGAGGTGTTGTAGCGTTGGCGAATTGACTCGTTACATACATACATTTACATACATATACATGCATACATCATCTTTATTTCACCTCCGATTTACACGAGTACTGAGCTGTATGGCTAATTTCTCCGAGAAAGAGAAAAAGAAAAAATTAGGTTAGTAAATAGATAAATAAATAAGTAAGTAAATAAAAAATATAAAAACAAATAGAATCGTATATTATATACAGTACATTACAATACTATTTACATAAGTAACAATTGCATTTATGTTCGAAGGAAATTTAATGTTCGAAAGAAATTTGACATCTTTTAGTTCTAAACTCATTCAAAGACGTCACTGACCTCAGGTCCTCTGTTAGTTTGTTCCACATGTTTGCACTGAGAATTGTATCTGAAGGAGTGAAGACCATAAGTGGTGCTATTGGCATAATTATGGGATAACAAGTTTCCTTGATCCTCGCAGTTTGTATCCAGTATTCCTCCTTTGGAAAATACCACGTATGTACTTCGGCATTGTTTCGCACTGAATTGTCTTAAAAACTATTTTCATCGTGTCTTGGCACCTAATACTGTTCAGATCACTAGAATTAATTTTGCTCAGTAGCTCCTAGTAGTGTAGGAGAATACTTGTTTTTCCCATTTTTGGAGTAAAACTACTACAAAAGGCGATCAGTCTCAGCCTTAGTGTCTTTTACCTACACTGTTACTCAATGATGCATCAAAATCGTTTACAATTTAAGAGACCTTGTTAAGGATGACAGTATTGACGCAAAGAAAATCTAGATATTAATTTCACAGAGATGTCAACAGTACTTCGACATGCAACGTCTAGCTTTAGCCTTTAAAGGCGCAAACAACTACTGTAATTAAGTACATAATATTTTGAAACAACGATGCTATTTAACATTTCTAAGTTTACTCAATGTTTCTAAGAATTTCATTTCGTTTTAAGCGTCGATCTTTCTCATTAAGAACAAAAATATCTGTTCTTGCAGCTAATCGGTCAAGTACTTTGCTTCGGTGTGCATACTTGTTTAAAGCACGACCTCTTTCATCGAAGAATACAGGCATTCAATGACGTGGAAGTCCAGCATCTTTATCTCCATCTAAATAAAGGGTAGCCACATCTTTAACTGTTTCTTCACACTGCACTGGCATTGGAAAACACCAATCAACATTTGTTCTTTTCACAAGCGTGTCATTTAATTGTCCTCCTTCCATTTTTTTATGCCTTCATCACAGAGTAATATGACTCGACAACTGCCTCAGAGCCACTCATAGCTGAGTGCAACATCGAGTGCAATACAAAAGGTGGTATGATGTTGTCCATAGCAGCGCTGTATGACGAAAAGTTGACTTTGACTTTCAACGAAGACTCACGTCAGATATTCTGGACAAATATATTTATCCAGGGAGTAGAGAAATTATGCTGAGTGAATGCTGTTTTCTAGAAAGGGAAAAACTATGTTCAATTTTACGCCGTTGCAAGAAAAATGACGTTCTTATAGTGCTGTGGATTGGTTATTCAAGAAGAATAATTGTTCCAGATTTTACGCAAACATTGAACATCGGCCATTTACAATTTTTGGAATTAAGTCATTGTAGAGTTACAGACTTGCTCTTCAATCAGCTTCCCTCAAAGTGCCCACTTCTGAAATTTTTTCTTCTACAGGACTGCCACGAGATAGCCAGGGAAGCTTACATAAACTCCCATTTTAAAACACATGGATGTCTCACCCTTATCAATGTAGCAGGAAATAGAGAAGCTCTTTCAGTAAACTGTGTAATTGAACTATTGAAATATATAGCTACCGTAAAAGAATGGTGGACATCCGAGGAAATCATTTTACAGAGGAGGATTTTGATAGAATTGTAAAGGAACACCCAGATGCAATCGAAAGAATAAAGGATGTTGAGGAATACCGCTTCATGTTAAGTTGAAACCAACTAAAGCAGAACCTTTTTTGTTCTTGTTTTGTACGTTCATTTTCGTGCAGCCAAGAAACTGTATGTTTACTGTGATTGAAAGAGACGCAAGTTACAGTAAAGTTGATAATATTTATTTAGCACTCAGTTTTATCTCTTTTTAAGTCTTAGTTATAAATTTGGCGATATTTGTGATAAAAAACAGAAACAAATGTCTGTCAGTGACTCTCAATCCGCCTAGTCTCAGTCCCCCAGAGGTTGTCACTTAGGTATGCGCAGCCTCCAATGCTCCATTGACGATTGAATTCCAAAAGCTGTAAATCGCGTTACATTCGGTTGCATAAAAAGGTGTTCGAATTTTTCAAAGACCGCTTTGAGTGAGGAAAATTAACTATATTGCTAGATTCTCTTTAAGCTCAACGCTTAGCGAGCCAACGGGGCACATAACTGCAACCACTGCATCACCATGCACGCTGGGCACAGGTTACCCAGGCTCACTGTTTGTGTCACGTACACATGGTTAAATGGAGAGAACATATGGGGCGAAGTTAAGGTCTGGAAATTTTCTTGAAAATGGAAATAAAAATCAATGAAACTTACCATGTGGTGATTTGTTGTTGTACTTTATATGTACACGAAGTTTCGGGAAAAATACACTTCTTCACTTTTCCTTCATAAAGAAGAGTATTTTTCCTAAAAATTCGTGTACATTTAAAGGAAAACATAAAATCACCCCATGGTAAGTTTCATTGATTTTTATATCCATTTTCAAGCAAATTTCCAAACCTAAACTTCGCCCCATATGTTCTCTCTTTTTAACCCTTTGTACGTGACACAAACAGTGAGCCTGAGTTACCTGTGCGCTGGGTTGCACGCGTGAGTTTTTGGTCACATTGCACGCGGTGCACGCGGCAAAAAATGGCTCTGCACGCGCGAGATCTCGTCGAGTTCTGCCATACTCTGCAAACTGGTCTCTCAGCAAAGTCTGCACAACAAATGACTTCCCTGTACCGATGTGTCCACAACTGGAGATCGCTGAAAAAGAGAACGCCTTCCTTTGCCCAAAAAGAGTTAAAATTGTATCGATTTGATTCTTTCTGCCAATTACTTTGGTGTAAAGTTTCTTCACGTCGTCTTCACTAAACTCGAATGAATAGCTATAGCTCGCCATTCGCCATATTGCTTAACGCAAAGGCACTGGGGCGAGTTGCCAAATCTTTTACTGTCCAGGAGTAGGTGCATTGCTGGTTTTTGGTCTGCGTTTTGTTTTATGATCTCAAATTGAGGTATTTTGGTCCTTTTACCTTGATAAATGCAACCAGGACCTATAATATCCAGCGATAGACCCATAGCTTATTTTGGACAACTTTATTTCATTTTTTCAACGGTTTGAAATTACGAGAATAACTCTCCTCACTCTACTTGTGTTGGGAAGGATTCTTTAGAAAACCAAGATGGCGTCCTTTGTTTTCACTGTTCTCTATTTCATCTTTATAACTTTGTGTATGACTGTATTTACCCTTGTTCTTTGCTTCGTGGTTTATCTGCAACATAAGCACAAGACACTTGATCACATTCCAGGTCCTAAACGAGATGGATTTTTCCGAGGAAACATACAGACAATCGAACGCTTGAAAAAACAGCATGGATTCACCAACGGCTTCGAAGTTTTCAAGTTTCTTTCCCAAGAGTACGGCCCTGTGATAATCGTCTGGATTTTTCACATCCCGTTTGTCTACGTTTCAGATGTCGAATTAGTTAAAAAAGTGCTGATTACCTCCAATCTCCCCAAAGATGCTTGGTCTTACGATCAGCTTGGTTTCCTCTTTAAGGAGAGGTTTATGGGTAAAGGTCTTGTTTCTGAGACTGATCATGGAAAATGGAAATCCAAACGGCTGGCAATCAATCCTGCATTTCACAGGAAGTATTTAAAGGAGCTTATGGAACAGTTTAATTTGAGTTGTGATGTGTTTTTGGCAAGACTGACTGAATTAGCTGATGGTAAAACTGAGGTGAAAATGGCAGATGAGTTTAACCGGATAACTTTGGATATAATAGGGAAGGTACGTGAGGAGTGTATTTCGCAGTTAAGATGCAATTTAATTTTAATGATATGAATGACATTCAGGAGATACAAATGAACTCACCACTCTACCGAATAACGAATAGTGAGCATACCTTTTTTTATCTGCACCCTCCTTTTCACTGTCCAGATTTTGAGTGCCTACCCCCCTTCCGCGTGGATTATTTCTCGTTTTGGGCTATGGAGGATTTACTACTGAGTGGGATCACAATTTTACAACTGCATTGATGATAATGGGGTTGCATTTTCAACAGCTTAACTCTAGAATGGGGTAAAACATTCTGGAAATTAACAAAGGAATTAAAATTGGGGAAATTCAAAAAAGTTTTTACCTTATTTCCAAATGTAACCAAGATGGGTCTATAATTGGCCACAGAATAGACTGTAATAGAGTAGGGGCACTGAAAGGCCAGCAGCATGTACACTGCACCCAGCCAAAACTGAACCAATTACCCTCCCCCCCACACAAGGCCTGTTTGGTGGTGCTGAATAGATACATCATTATTTTTTCAGCTCATGGCTGACCCATTTTAAAACTTTTTTTCTAGGCTACTCAGTATCCTTTTGGAGTTGCACCACTAACACTAGAGACCTTTCTGCATATGTATGGCATAAAGCTTGTACTTTCTTTCTTTTTCAGGTGGCCTTTGGAATTGATCTAAATGCTGTCAATGATTCTGATTCCTTGTTTCCAGCAGCCATTAAAGAGTGTTTAGTTGCTCCAATTTGGTGTTTATCCCATCCTCTTCATGCTATTGATTTCACAACCTATGGCTATCAAAACACTGTCATTGCAGCAGTTCATTTTTTACGGGATACTGGCAAGAAGATCATAGATGAGAGAAGAAAGGCAATACTGAATGGTGATGATGTTCCATCAGATATTCTCACCTATATCCTGAAGTTAGCTCCTGAAGACACTCAGTTGGACTATGAAGAGATGTTGGATCATTTTATCACATTTTTTATTGCAGGTATAACAAGCACTGACAATAGCATAACATGTTAAAGTGAAGTCTGTTTATGAGCCAAGTAACCCATAAGGCCTGCACTTAGCCCCGGTTTCCGTACCATGAAGCAACAAGGAGTATTTGTACTCCCCCCCACCAAGATGCCATGTTAGTCCATCATAGGGTTACTCCCCAGCATTAACATTGTTTTAGTACCCATTTAACAAACACCTAAATGAAAAGAGGCACTGTGACAATAAAGTGTCCTGCCTACATGTAAGAACACAACACAATGTCCTCAGGCCAGGGCTCTAACCTGAACCAATTGATCTGCACTAACTATGAGGCCACCATGTGTTCACAATATAACATGTACAATGTAGGAAATGTGGGGAATGCTTTGAACAACTTTCAAATTCAAATAATGGAGTAAAAAAAAGTTAACTACAACATCCTTTTAAAGTAAGCAGTTTTGATCTCATTCAGATTCTTTCTCTTTCACCAACAATATATTAGCCAAAATGTTCAAAAGTCACTTGGTAATTTCATTATCTTTCTTCCTTTTTACTAAACATGGTGCTTGCAAAGCAAATCATTCAATATTTTCATTCACTTTTCAGGCCAGGAAACCACTTCAGCAGCTTTGTCCTTTATGTTGGCTGAAATAGCAAAGAATCCTGAAGTTGAAAACAAGTGAGTAAAGTGTTACAAAAATCTCCTCTCAATCTAGTATGCATTCATCATGCCACTACATTTCAACAGCATTCTGTAAAATGTAGAGACCTGAGTAATAATCAGGGATAAATTCCTTTCAACTTTGTTACAGGTTAGTGTAAGAGGTTGATGATATCCTTGGCTCTCATCAATGTGTTTCGTATGATGACCTTGGCAAACTAAGTTACATGGGTCTTGCCATGAAAGAAACACTTCGGCTTCACCCCAGTGTCCCTGGTTTCACTCGCGTAATGTATAAGGCTGGTGAATTAGGGGGGCACAGAATACCAGCAGGAACATTGATAAATATCGGCGTGTTTACTTTACACAACAGCCCCAAGTATTGGGACAACCCTGAGAACTTCAATCCTGAGCGATTTTCAACCTTAAATGATGAAAAGGAAGGAGGACATTCACACTATGCCTACATTCCTTTTTCACTTGGCCCACGGCATTGTATCGGTCAGACCTTTGCCGAATTTGAGTTCAAGGTACTCATGTCACGGTTTCTGAAGTCGTTCAAGTTTGAGCTGGTTCCTGGACAGGATTTGAACTATGAGGAACCCAAGACAACACTATCACCAAAGGACAAGATTCGTTGCACTTTGACTTTGCGTTGATTGTTGTTAACTGAACACTGTTAACATGCATGTTTGATTCAAGCAACTGAAAATTTAATTATACCAAGGACCATAAGCAGTTAGAGGAAAACGTCAATTAAAAAATGGATATTTTCACAAATGGCTGGATTCATTTACTGTCTCTTGCAGCACCACACCTGAACTTCAGCAAAGCGTACATGACCAGATCAAGTTTCAAATGAAAACTTGTATAATTATTTTGCGGCTCAGTTTCTGTTCTCAGACTATGCAAATATTAATGATTTCACATTCTTGTTGTTATTCAGAGGTATAGACTAAGAAATGTACACAGTTTTAAAGCAATTGTTCTGCCCATCAAATCTTTTGTTTTGCCACATTTTGTTACCATCACCGTTGTGGTTTACTTAAGGTCCTTAATACTGGGTTAGTGCAGTTCATGGAAAGCCCCTGGAATTCATGGAATTCTCACAGACTTTGCAAGCAAAAGAACTCATGGAAGCTAAGTGCCAGTCATGAAAAGTAATGGTTAGGAATTTTAGGATTCCACAAGAGATTATGAATCTTGTGTTAGTGAAATTTATAGTTTTATTTCCTTACAATCTCTTAAATACAAGTAATATCATCTTCAACGGCACAAGAACTGCCTCTGATATAATTATAAGAGGCTTATAAATTTATCAATCAATATAAGTTGAACTAATTGGTACTTTTATTATTCTTACATGTTCAAGTACACCTGTTGCTCTTAGTTTGACTTGTACATTTCTTATTAAGGAGATTTTTTTCAAAAATTAATGTCTCCTGGAATTTACAGACAAGAACACTTTACAGAACACAGTATAATACTACAGGAAAAGTTCATTACCTGTTGAAGGAATTCCATGTGAAAACCGTTATTGCACAAATTACAAAGCAATGAGGGTAACATCAGTTTTCAATTATAATTTAGTGTGGAATTCAAGAGTCAGGTAATGGATCTTCCTTGAATCGCATAATTGAATACAAAATAAGAAAAAAAGAAAACAGCGATAATATTGTTTGTTTGAGCACAAAAATAAGAGTTGCAAAACATTTTTAACTCGCAATTCCATGCTATAATACCTCTTTGTTAACCAATCAGAATGCAAGATTTATTCAATTACGTGACTATTTAGAACGTGTAAGTGTGTACAAAGAAGAAATCTATCAAGAGAACTGTGTCTAGAGATGGTGAAAATACTATTTGCCCATGGCAAATATTAAGTTATTGTCAACACTAGCGTTGAAAGTTTTAGCGATCTGAGACTGTTTGAATTTATAATTTAGTCCTTGTCTCAGCAATATAATTTGAAAGGTCTCTGATTTGTATAATATTTCTCAGCTGCAACATGCGATATCCATTTGTTCCAGATCTTTGGCTGTTACCTTGTCATGAAAGCAAAACTTGTTTGCCTTGCTGTATAGCAACAAGACACAGACCATAGTCACTATAATGTCATACATGTCTGCTTTCACTGTCAAAAGAGAGGCAAGGGCCTGAATAATTGACAGACCATAGAGTTTCAGGTCTTGAGAACTGATCTATTAGTAAGTAAAATTAGGAGTTTACTTGAATCAGCAGTTGATCTTTAACATGCCACTTGGCAAGAAGCAGACTCGCCATTCTCTGTATTTGACTCTAAATTCAATGAAACAGGACTACAGAGAACTCTTCCATCTTTTCCCACTGCTTGAATCAATTGAACTTAAAAATAAATTTCAAGTGATAATGTACTAATTAAGTAATATATTGGAACAACCAGAGTGTAACTAAACATAGAGGTTAAAACTCTCAACTGGCTGGGGGTAGCCCAGTTGGTTATAATTATTCAAAACACAGCCAAGTAGTTGAACTCATGACAACCAGGACTTGAACTGGGAACCACCAGATTACACAAACTGTCCAGCACCCTAACCTCTCCAAGGCTCGAAATTAACACTCGCAAACTCACAAAATGAGAGTAATTTTGATAATCTGTGAGTGAGAAAATAATTATCCACTAGCAAACGTTTTCAAGAGAGCTAGAATCATCCATGTCTCCCAAACATTTGGAGAAAGCTATTCAAATGCAAGAATAAATATTATACAGATGACATCTGAGGAAAATAAAGCAGTGAATGCTGAGCATTTTGATAGTCACTGGTCAGCAGTATTACACTGATTGAGGCTCTGTGCCAAACCTCTGCATTCGTGTGTTGTTGTTGTTCCTTGTGGTTTTGGAGCTATCATTTTCATTACCCATGTCAAATGTATTCTTTGAGTAAGAGCGCCAGTGCCAGTGGTAATTAATTTGCTAGTTGTCTCACCAGTTTGCTGATAGAAAAAAATCTTACTAGCAAAACTTTACAAGTGGACTAAAAAGTTAACTTCCAGCCCAGCTCTCCACACACCACACTGCCTCCCTAAGTATTAAGTAGATGTACTATAAAGTTCATTATTGCTAGCATTTACACTTTCAATTTTCACTGGTTTGCTGTCTACAGAGGTGTGAAGATTGTCTCAATTAACATCCAAGTCATCTAAAAAGATTCAATCATGTGCTAAATGTGTTTAAAAAAGACTCACAAACTTGTCCTTCTTTTTCCAGTTTGGTTAGATGATGGTTGACATTGTTTTCAGCTGCTTTGTGAAGGTACCAAGGAGTTTCCTGTGTGAAAAGTGTGATCAGTTTGTAAATTAATTGGATTTGTATAAAGTAAGAACTAATTAATTGAACACCTTTGAAAAACCTGACTATGATCAAGGAGGTAGTGTGGTCAAGTGGTCAGCGTGTTGGACTCACAATCCACTGCTCCTGGGTTCGATTCCTGCCCCGACCACTACCTGGATTTGTTTCAAGGTAGTTCCGAGTTCAAATCCTTGGCAATGCTTGTACATAGCCAGCTGGTCTGCCTCTGGCCAGTTCAGATTCTTAATCATGTTATATGTTCAATTTGAATTATTTGTTTCAGTTGTTTTTGAGGGCCACTATAGTTCATCAGTTGAATTACTGTCATGTGTTACCCCCTCTTAAATAAAGTTGTTATTTATTGATTTAATATTTACTTATCTTCATTATTTTAACCCTCAACCCCACCTTGGATGTTACAACAATTTCAGTTTGTTTTCTAGCAGCCAAACTAGCTGGTGGAAATCGAAAACCACTAGCCAAAACTGAACTTCAACTAATCTGTGGCTAGTTGGCTACTGCTAGTGTTGATCCCAGCTTCTATTTTTCTCTCTACTGTACCACTCATGAATATCAAATAATGTGAAATAGATTTTGTTGCAAACTCAGCTACAATACAAAGTATGTAATTATGAAAGAAATTAGTTCAATCTCAATTTTGACAAAACTTACAACATAGACTTTCTTTACAATGTCCATTGCAGTTACTGGATTTTCCGGTTTTTCTCCTAATGTCGCGTTCCCGATGCCGCAGACACGTGGTGTTGTGCACCGGAGTTCGCCAGTATAACCACAGTGTTGAACTTTAGACAAGCAGCAGCATCAAACTCTTTATTCACTTAAGCTGGCAGTCTTTGTACAGCACAGGCGGTAAAAACTATAGAACGGATACATGAAGGTTCGAGATAAGGAAAACCGAAAGACTACGAAACTAGAAATGATAAAAATGAGGAATATTACAAGCGTAACTTACATCGGATCTTGACTCCGGGGTAGAGAACTCCTAAACTTCGTTCGGCTCCGAAATGCTTTCGCTACAGTGACTCCTCGCAACTGAGCTACTTGCTTATAGAAGGCGAATTTAGTTCTTACACTTTGACGTACGGGAAATAGAAATGAACAGAGCTTTATGTAGCTAGCTTTGAGCGGATATTCGCTAGTCACGGAACAGAAATCAAACAAAGCGCGCTAACAAATTAAATAGAAAGTCATTGAAAGTTTCTTAGTGTCTTTGTGCTAAAAACGGAATAGTTACATAAGTAAAAAAGATTAGAGTTCGTATCCGTAAACGTGACACCTAAGGCTTGAAGTATCTAGAATCAAAACACTGCATAGTTGATTTAATAGAGCTACAATCCTATTTAAAACAGATTTTCTTCAGCCTTTAAAACAAAGTATCTTATACTCAACTGAGGTACTTCTGCTGTAAATGAACAGCAAATTGATATAAAGTATCACATATTGTCTTGGAGTTTTGTTTAAGGACAACTGCATGTCACAGGGCTTCTTTAAAACTTGAAGCTCTCAAAAGCGAACTTCCACAGAAGCTTGCTAACCCTTCAATTCCCAAGATGTAATTGTAAATTCTCCCCTCTGGCTGCTACACATTTCCTTGTAACTTAGGTACAAGAATTTGGTGTTGGATCAAGATAACTTTTACATGTACCTGATGAGTTTGAATATTCTCATTACCTGTTTGCTTAATAAGGTAAGGAGTCATAAGGAGAAGTTGCATGTAAAAGACACCCCTTGAGGTTAAACAGTTTATTACCTACCACACATATAAATCTATATTAATTTGATTTAATAAAAGTGAATTTGAATTAAATCTAAACTTTCAAAGGCTTCAATTAATGCCCATCTGAATTGAAAAATAGTGAACACCACAGCATGGATGCATGCAGGAGGTTGCTAAGCATGAGTCATGCGAAGCGATAGATGCGAGCGACTCTAGCTTTTCGCATCTCTGCTGTTTTAACAATTTTAGCCTGTGTTAAACCTTTTCCCAGGTTGAAAATCATGATGACTTTTTTACTACCGGGGAAGGTCGGGTTCATATTCAGGATCAAAGAGGATACTACATCCTATACGATACGGCGCTTGCAAGCTTCAAGTAAGTGCATTTTTCGTCAACACCAGTGAAAGGTAGCTTACGAGTTGTTCCTATTTTTTTCTTTCCTTAAAAAAGACTATAGGAGGCGCGGCAAAAGACAAGCAAAGTTTACACAAGTTTAGAGGCTTTCTTGTTTGTGTCTTGTGGCATTTTAATGTTTTGATGTTTTACAACAGGGAACTGGAGACAGAACTTCTTCTTGTGGCCACTCATTTCCTTCAAAAAGACAAAGATTTGAGGCTGGCTAGAAATCTGAAGGTTAGTTTCTGAAGGTTAGCGCTAAAAATCATCATCCCTGCTAAAATAGAAAGATTTGATAATGTTTTTGTGCCTATGTTAGTTTCAGGGAGATCATATTGATCTGGCAGCGTATGGACATCAGCAAGTGGGCAGATTTGCTGTTCTTTTAGATTTGTGGACAAATGAAGCTGCATATTTGGAAAACAAGAGACAGGTAATTGCCCGGATAAGACAATCTATATAAACCTGCAGTGTTTAAAAGCAGTGAAAAGGGCTGCATCTACACCATTTAGCTGACAGACATGTTGGCTTCAAGGTTAGCGCGCTGAACTTAGAGTGGGAAATGTTGAGTTCAATTCCTGGCCGTTATCTTCGAGTTATCTTATTAGGGATCTTAAGTAAACCACAATGGCAATGGCAACGAGGACGTGATAGAACAAGAGAACTAGTTTGCAAAATAATAGCTGTGCACGTGCATTTTAAAACTTTGAACACTTCTTAGCCATCTTCTGCCAAACAACAAAGTGAAATCATCAAAACGTACGTGGTCTGAGAATTGAAAGACCGACGCTAAATTATTCAAGTTTAAATTTGGAACCCAACCCCGCTCATATACATGATGCTGAGGTTAAGGTGTGGCGCCGTAAAATAAGCCATTCACGAAATTCTTGTTATAAATTTAAATTAATTTTTTAATCAACGTTTTCTTTGCCGTTGTCGCCATGACTACTTAGGCAGGGCCAACACTAACAGTAGCCAACTAGCCACGGACTAGAAGAAATTCAGTTTTGGCTGGTGGTTTTGGATTTCCACCAACCAGTTTGGCTTGTAAACAAACTGAAATTGTGATAACATCTAAGTTTTCACTAGCCACTTGGCTAGTGAGTAAGTTGAAAAGTTAGAGTCGAGCCCTGCTAAAGCGTCCATATTGGGCGTGGTTTGCGCTTTCGTTTCGAAGCGTTACTGTAGCTTTGAAGGTTACAGATGTATGGTGACCCGTTTATTTTTGTACTGGTTGCCAGAGGAAGCAAGTCAAACTAAAAAACAAATTCAGATTTTTTTAAATATAGAATAAAATTTGAGAGTTCAATGAAATGTAACTTACAATTAGTAGGGCATTCCATACATCTTATAGACCTTTACCTTATCTCTGGCTGACCGTTATTTTAAATATTGAATTCGTCGCGTCTTTAAATAAAAAGAGGGGTTGGTCCCCAGACTCCCTGGTACAACGCTCTGGTGCCAAAACTATTAAACACTAAGTGCAAATCAGAGCGAAAACCTTTAACACCACAGTTCCCCTTAAAGACAAACTACTGTTTGAAGACATTTTTATTGTCTTTTAGTTTTTTTATTTATTTACTCGTTTTTCCAGCTTTTGGATTGTTATCTGGAAGCTTATCATCATGTCTTTGACCCAAAAGAAAAGAAACGGCTCGCTCAGGTTTGTTAAAGTTTAAATGATCTCAATTTTCCATGAGAGAGATCCCCAGTATATATTTTGTTTGTTTGGTTGTTGTTGTTGTTGTTTTTTTTTAGTCGTTTGGATAGTTTTTCTAAATTTCTTGGAATGTTTTCCTTAGAATTTAGCAAGATAGTCATGTATATGAACATAGATGTCGATCAATATTACTGATCGGGACACTGATAAGGATTACGTTGGGAAATTTGTAGGTGATAAATTTTTCAAGACAGACATACTGTGTCATAGTTCATTTGATAATTTTTTTCCTTCTCAGATTATCATTAACGTGATGTACTCGAGACCAAGATACGATTTTTCTGCTGACTACTTCGTGAAGACGTATCGAGCTGAATGTGTCTGTTTGCGACTTCACAGCAACTTAATCAAGTCAATTCTGGACAAACAGGTACAGTATGGAAACCTTTATTTTGCTTTACTTCGATTCAAGCGACACATCCAGTGAAGAGACGCGAGGGAGTTTAAGAAAACCACGGCGGCAACAGCAACGGGAACGTCACTAAGCAGAATAGTGGCTGTGCACGCGCCTTATAGAGCACGTGCACGTGCCTTGTACAGCAGGTGCACGTGCTCTGTAAACTTCTTTGCGTCCTCTGCAAATGACCAAATTTTGTGTTGTCTGGAGAACATGAGCGACGACGGCTAAGTCTTTTAAATTTAACTTTTGTTTTAATTCTATGTTCCACATTCAGTTTCGAGATAGTTTTGACTGTGAGAAACAAACTGAATGACTTGGGAGTATCGTGAGATTCGTAAAATATAAGTCGCCGTCGTTGTTCCTTAAACTCCCTAATGACTTTTTCCGCCTGTGAGAGTTTTTTTTAGAGTGCCTGGCTTCTAATTTCTCCTCATAGTACCCCCCTTGATACCGTAAAGGTTATGGTGAAGGATCTCCAATTTATAAAGCTCCTGACTTACAAACTAATTTTTTTTTTTTCAGTACTAGAAAAATGTAAAGAGAACGATGTGGAGAAAAATGAATACTTAAATTAGGGTGTAAAGGCTGCAACTACACTGAACAAAATCTTAAAATTACATTGTGCAGCATTCAAGTTGATTTGTTGATTTGCAAACGAACTTAAAGAAAGATCATAAAGTTGTTTATATAAATTTCAGATTGACGACGAACGAGAGGACATTCAGAAAGTTTCTAGGGAAGATACTTCTAGTACGTCGAAAATCACTGCTTGATTTGAGAACTTTATTATTATGATAAGCTTTTCGTAGGTCATGCTATTATTTGACAGGGGAATGTATTTATTTCTTCAGCACTTCATCTACTTGGTTTAATGAAACAAAGACATGTTCTGAGTAAATTTCACAATAACACGCACACACACACACACACGCACAAAAACACGAAACACAAAACACAAAACAAAACAAACAAACAAAACAAAACGGCTGCCAAAGGATGAAAGATTAATTTTTGACCTAATGAAATGATTTCGATAAGACGATAATCTTTTTTTTGGTTTATCTATTACAGCATTGTTTGGTCTTCCACATCGGATCATTCCTCAGCAGCATATTGCGGTGAACACCAGTCGGTGAGGAAACTGATGCAGATATTTTAAGCCATTTTAAGGATTATTTAATTTGTTATTCGTCGAAGACAGTTTACTTCTGTGTGTATACAATATTTTTATGATAAGCTAAACTGCACATGCATTTTGATTGGTTCTTTATGGTTATCACAGACGCATATATTACGTCACCATGACCAACATTTTTCTTTTTTATCATATTTAACAATGGTTAACACCACAGCGTACACTATTGAGTTATGGATGCACGCGGGAGGTTGCTTAGCACGAAATCGATCAATCAATCAATCGAAAGAAGCATAAGAGTCGCGCTGGGCGATAGCCGAGAGCGACTCTAGCTTCTTGAGTGCTTAGCAAACCACCCAAGTGCATCCGTAACTCAATATTGTACGCTGTGGTGTTAACCATTTCTTTTACATGTATAACATAACATTGATACATTGTAGCAAAAGAGTTCCCTTTAATTTAACCAATCTTACGTGACCAGAAGAAACAAGCGCGCGCGGAAAACTTGTCTTCGTATTTGCTCCCGTCAGCAGTGTACACCCAGGGGCAAATGGTGGACGCTGAATTGACCAATCAGAGCGCGCGCTTTACCTTGGTCATGTTATAAAAAGCAAATAGATTCCATGTTTCCGTGAGTCTGTACGGTGATAGGTCGTCAGTGAAACACTCAGCCGAGCTTTGTGTGCCACTTTTTTGTTCTTCCAACATTTCGACGCCTTCAGTGATCTGTTACTGGGCAGATGCAGGGGTTTCACGGGCACTGGGCAAATTGGTTTTGCCCATATCTGGTTTGACCATATGGAGGAAATTTTATCTTGTAAAGAAGTTCAATTCAAAAAGTTTTGCCCTCCTGTGAAAACCAGTTGCCTTCTTGCTGCAAACGTTAATGAAACCCCTGACAGACGCACGGCAACATGGTATCTTTTTCTTGTTCAGACTTATTTGCTGTCAGTAGGCCTTTCCGTTGCGAGTTCCCTTCCTCACAGGTGCTTCCTCCACTATGCTGCCTCTGTGATACAGGCGTCTCTGGGTAGGCACCAGTGATGAATTGTTTTACAAGCATGCTGTGCGATACACTTTCGCTGGAAACCTTCTCTTTGTAGTCTAAATGCCATTCAACAATGATGCATTTATCAGAAAGTAACTATGAATGGATTTCATCACAGACCCGCTCTGAGGTACGTCTACATGTTGGAATTCCATCCATCTCTCGGTCTAGCCAGCAGAGTATACGAGGCAATGCAGAATGCTTTAAAGGTATGCCTGTAATTTGCATGATGTATTTCTTGGTAGACCTTTAGAGTGCTGAGCTGTGCCTTTAAAAAAGCAAATAAACAAACAAAACTCACTTGGTCATGCATGTATGGATTACTCTTGGAAACTTTCATTTGGCAGTCCACGATGCACGCTATTCATCGAGACCTACTAAACCTTCAATATGGTGAAAGATGCTCTTACAACTCTATGAAAAACTGTTTGGTTTTATTTTGTGCCAAACAGGTTCTAAAAACTAAGGTGTCAACGTAACCTTTGCTCACCAAGTCTCGTCAACATATTGAATTTCATCGATGTCGTCATGTTTGCTTCCTTAAACCTTAACTCCCAGAAGTGATTAAACTGTAACTTCTCCCTATAATATCCATACATGTTCCGGCAAACAGGTAATGAGAATACTCAAACTTATCAGATAGAAGTTGTTACCTTGATTGAACACCAAATTCTCATAAGCAATTGACAAAGAAATGTGTAGCAGCTTGAGGGGAGAATTCATAATCAGATATTGGGAGTTAGAGAGTTAAACCCTGGCATTTCGTTTATATACTTAATATTATACCGGTACAATACTGGTGCCACACTAGTACAATACTGGTACAATACTATTACAATACTGTTACAATACTAGTACATTACTAGTACAATACTGGTACAATATTGGTACAATTTTCATGTCTTTTCTTGTTTTGTTTTGTTTTGTTTTTTTTTTTTAGATTCGAGAGGATACCTCTTATTTCTTCTATGATCACTTTCCAACTAGTGAAACATCTTGTTTCTTATCAGATGTTTATCCAGATACACAAACCAAAAAGCACAGGAGAGATGATTTCACTTGAACGCCGCTTATATGAAGTAGCACAAAAGGAATGGGACAGTCGAGAACCAACTGGCCACTCGTTTGCACAGCAGACACAGAAAGACGTAAGTACCAAAGCCTGAAGAACAAGCGGTTGTGCCACTGCGCATTCCACAATGATAACATTTTCATTTTCTAAAAAGGTTGATCATCGAACTTCCTATATATGCTTTTAGTCAGGCACTTTCTCCGTGACATACAGAACTTATTCTCAATATACAATCAGTGTGCAAATATTTAACACCTTAATATTGTTCTTTTATCTCAGCTCTTTTCTGAAGTATTTGTGGAAGATCCTATCTTTGTTTGTGAGGTTGCGCAGTCCCTGGTAAACCAAGCTTCTAATTCCAAAAAAGGAGGGCGAAAGTCTGTTAAAGAAAAGCAAAAGATTTTAACAGAAACCTGGTCAAAACTGTTGGAGGTGAGCAATGTGACTGATTAAGTATCTCGTGAAATCTTCAATGGGTCCCAAAGAATCACTTATGCTTTCCATGTCCCTTGAAAGTGGAAAACTCTCCTTTATGGTAGCTTAAGTGATCCGTCATCTCTGGAAGATCATTCCTTTTCCCTTGACTGTTTCAGGTTATAGCGTTAAGACACAGGCTTATAACTGCTGCACAGGAAACAGATGTAGTCACTAAGGTATGTGTGTTTTTTTGGACAACGACAAAAGCGTTCATCTCTTCTTTAACCCTATCGTAGCAATCTTCTGATTTGCCTGTGGTAATGTGGATCATGGCCAAAGGCCGCCCAATCACCATGGTTAGAACATTCTTGCTCACAACGCAATCAGGTAGTTGAGTCATTTTCTGAGCCAGAAGGCAAATCGTATTTGCATCACACCACAGGCGGCCCAAGCTCTCTTTGAGAACCACACAAGGAACACAATTTGCATATCGATTTATAAGGATTTGTATGGGATTTTCTATAAGATAGCCATAGAGATAGTTAAAAGTGAAAATATTAAATAAAATTTGGCTTACCTTATTCCATACGTGTGTTGCTTGCTCCTGGTGTCGTTATTTTACCGATTTCACTTGATTTAAGGGGTTTTTTTTAATCCTGGTTTTCTCTTCTCAAAGAGAAGACAAGGACTACCACTTCTGTCCAGACAGCCTCCCGAACCATACTTAATGGTTTAATTAATGGTTTTTTTTATTTTAATTAATTTTTTCATTTTAGTTAATTTTTTACTTCGTTCGGGCATAGTTAATCGCGGGGGTACTAGATCTCAACTTGTCAACAAAACCTCTTGTAAAACCCGGGATCCCCTCGGGTTTAGTACCCCCGCGAGTCTTATTTTGCCAACATGACGAGGTTACCAAGCCAATTTCAACGGTCGTTGTGTCGTGTTGAAAAAAGACTCGGATGTCTACAAACGTTTTAACGTTTCACTGAGGACACGAAGAGCTGCCTGGCGTCGATCGCAGGGCCGAGATTGTGTGGCTAGAGAATCGAAATGAAAGGTCAACCTTTGCCCTTGACTTCTGCGGTGGATTTGTGGCCGTGGGTACATTTTAGCTCGGGATTTTTTACTTCGTTCGGGAGGTTGTCTGGACAGAAGTGTTCGGCCTTGTCTTCCCTTTAAGAAGAGAAAACCAGGATTAAAAAAAACCACTTAAATCAAGTGAAATCGTTAAAATAACGACACCAGGAGCAAGCAACACACGTATGGAATAAGGTAAGCCATTTTTATTTAATATTTTCACTTTTAACTATCTCTATGGCTATCTTGTAGAATATCCCATACAAATCCTTATAAATCGATGTGCAAATTGTGTTCCTTGTGTGGTTCTCAAAGAGAGCTTGGGCTGCCTGTGATCACGCTTAAACCCTTCCAACGCTAAGAGACTTGCGTCAAGTCAGAAATTTGCTCCTGTTTAGCTCGGTTATGATCACTTTTAAGGAGTTAACAATATTTGCCTTTCCGCAGGCATACAAGCGACAAGCCAAAGAGATTGGATTTGATGAATACCATGCGTTTCTTCGTGCCGTATCGTTTGACTTTGCACAGGCAAAACCAGATGCTGAGCTACAAAATGTTCTCATTACCGTGGTACAAGAAGACGATAGTAGGGTAGACAGGTGATAACACAACCCTTTTCTTCATTGTTGTGCTGGCTAAGTCAAGTCACATTTATTCAGAACGTTCCTAACTGAAGGTTCTAGGACCAAAACCGAAGTAGCCGCGACGGCCAATCGGAAGGAAGGAAAATAACCGAAGGACCAAATCATAACTCAGTGTCACTTGATGTAACGAATATTTTAAAATGCGCTGAAGAGTCGCGATTGTGATCAGTTTTGCATCTGCCATCTTAGAAGGATGGCGTAAGGTTTGTAGTTCAAAGACCCTTGTATGTAAAACCAAAAGAATCCTGAGTTACGTTTGAAACTCGACTCCAAAAATGAGAGGAAGAAGAGGAAAAGCAGGACTTATGTTGTTAAACTTTTACGTTATAATTTTATTTCAATCGTGGCTTTTTGTTCATTATGTTAATTCTATGTAAAGGATAGGTTCTCAATGTCTATAATTGAATGCATGTATCCTGGGTTATTCTGAATTGCACTTTCCTTCCTTTTCTCCTACCCTATCTGGAATTCAAACGTTTTTTTTTCCTTTGTTAGATACACACCAGCATATACTCCTCTAGCCATCCAAGAATTGGATGAAAAGCATTTGGGCACCTTCAGCTTTCGCACAAGAGAAGGACTGTTGCAGGTTTGTTAATAACACAGCCCTAAAAACAACTCAGCGAGAAAGTGAAAAAAAGTAGAGACAAAGCTCTTTAGGGCTTGAGCGAGATCGAGGTCCAAACTTATAAGACTGTCTACACTTCATGAAACAGGTGTCGAATTCTGTCCGAAATTATACTCACTATTAACAGATCGGACCTTGTTAATCACTCCTACGATCATAGACCGACTTGGACTTTACTCAGTTCAATTACCATTAGCAACCACACATGTCATCAGAATCCCTTTATTGCAGATCATGTCAGGAACAGGGGTGGAAAAGTTACAAACGATCCTAATGGCTCAGGTAAGTACGAATGAATTTCTCAAGCAGAAACATAAATAGAATTATCAATTTATTATACTAAACTGATTGTTTTTTTCAAGTTATCTCCCTTTCGGTGCAAGCGTTGAATGGATATCTCCACTTCCATGCATACTTGTTGAATATCTATAAAGTATGCTCAATAAATTATTATTATTATTATTATTATTATAATTATTGTTTACCGTGTGATTTTTAGATTAATCGTTTTGTTACATGATTTGATTATAATGTAATTACTTTGAACACCTCTAGTATTTTACTAATTGCTTTGCGTATAGGTTGTTCACAAGAATCTTATTATTGCATCCATTCTTCAACTCGACGGTTGTTCTAAAATCATCAAAGCTGCAAAAGCGAAGGAAGCAGAAACCGAGAAAAGGTATTCGTCCTGAATTATAGTCATGAATAAAGCTGCAAGATGAAAAATGTCATAAAAGTGCTTTGTTTAACGTTGCAAATCCCAAGGGAAATTTAAGAGCCAGAGGAGGTAGTTAACAAAGTGGGCGGAAAGATCATCGCAGATTTTTATCTTTTTAAACTTCGGAGATAAGATTCTGGTGCATATTACTTTGAAAAGTTGACTGTGTCGAGTCAATTCTCGAAACTATCGCGAATCGAGGATAGAGACGCTCGAAGGACCTTTCGAGGATCTAGATCCGCAGTTTCGAGGAAGCAATTGAATTAGTCCTCGCAGGCAAAACAAAGGCGAAGGACAAAGAGCTTAACTCGCGGCTTCAGGACAGGAGCGTTTACATATATACAAATATTTCTTTTTAAACAGGATTCAAATGCAAATGCTCAGATCGTCAACTTTGGATCTCTCTTCTTACGGTAGTCAGTTCACATTATCAACTCAGTTGAGAAAGCCAAATTATCTGGTAACATCTCGCATCAAGCAAGTTATTTGAATCACCAAAATTGTTTTTTTTTGTTTTTTTTTTTAAGAAGTATTTTTGAGGACTTTAATTTCTTAGCCATTTTGTAATCGGTTCTACAGGGTAAAATATAGTGACTGAAATGTCGCTTCAAATGTACTTACACGAAAGAAGTAAGCAAAGCCTGAACCAAAACAACATTTGTCCTTCCAAGCGATAACCTGACTCCCTTAACATTTGATTCGCTTTCAGTGCTGGATTGTCCCTAGGCTCCTCGCATGACACTTCCTTTGCTAGTCGGCCAAGTTCAGGCGAGGTAACGTCTGCTCATCTTCCATCATTCTCCACAAAGAGACTGGACCGAGAGTTTGAGCGTAAACTTCAGGAGGTTTTTGTATCGGTACAGTTGGAGAAGGTGCGTCGCAGAATAGGAAAATTTCTTTACTAATACAATGGAAACTCGATTTAACGAAGTGCAAAGGGACTGGGGAAATTGGTTCGTTATATCGAGGGTTTGTTATATTGAGGTTTTGTGGCATACATTTTACCGTAACTTTAGCCGGGCTGAAGCTGTATCGTTCGTTATACCGAGGACTTCGTCATATAGAGGTTCGTTAAATCGTGTTGTGTTTTTTTTTTCCTGCACAATGTTTGATTCTGCCAAAAACACATTAAATTGCAACCCCATATTGCTTTTTCCTCGCTGGTCTTTCGTTTATGAACTGGAAATCTTTCCTATATCTTTGTAATCTGTCAAATATGAAATGTCGGAGACTGGGCCCGAACTTTGGTTGAGTTTATTGACACTACACGAGAGTGTAGTGATGCAAGTCGCTTTGAGTGTTTTTTTTTTTTTTTTTTTTTAACTACAGAGTAGGTGTGAGAGAATAAAACGAAACGGTTGTGTTTATCTTAAGATTTTGACTTCGGGAAACTAAAGTTCTGCCACCGATAGGGTAACACTAACGGTAGCTAAATAGCCACAGACTAGTAGAAATTCAGTTTTGGCAAGTGGTTTTCGATTTCCTCAAGCCAGTTTGGCTATTAAACAAACTGAAATTGTCGTAACATCTAAGATGTCACTAGCCACTTGGCTATTAAGTTGAAAAGTTAGTGTCGAGCCCTGTACGGAGGCATTCCCGAAAAAATTTCCCGAACAGTTTCCCGGCAAAGAATAACACAGCGTTTTGTTGTTCCAGACGTTTTTGAGAGACAGAATGCTCAATGACTATATCCACAAAAAGGAACAACTGGGAACTGCCATGAAGAACATTGATGAGGTCATCAAGCTGAAAAGGTGATTTTAATCACTTAGTTGTAAAAAGAAATTTGTGGGAAAAAATCAGAAAAACAGTTTGGCGGTGACTTTTGTCCAGAAACTGATAGCATTAATCGCAGACGAAGGGCGAGTGCTGGAATCGTCAGCTTTGGATCTCTCTCTACGAACGGTAGTCAGTTCACATCAACACAGTTAATAATTTGTCAATCTATTTGTCACGAACGTGAGACATGGAGTTTGCCATAAAGATCGAAAGGAAACCTTCCGATTACCCGTAGAATGTTTTGACATTGAATTGCCGCGAACTTATAGCCTCTGACGAAGGGTAAACGCCTGGAACGTGAGCTTTTAAAACTCTTCACGGTGGCCAGATTTCATCATCAACTGATCATGAGTTGATGAAACCAAAGTATCTTGTCATACTTCCCCACTGACGCAGCACCATACTTTATTTAATTAGAAACTTACCCTCTTCATTCATTAGATGTATTTCTAGATTAGTTTTTTTTTTATCCCTGTGTTTCTTCACTTTAGAAAACTAGTCAGGGATTTCTGTGAAAACCTTCACAAAAGAGTGTCGCAGTATTCCTTGCAGTCTCAGGTAATTATTTTATCCTGCAAAGTTCCCTATGCCGCATACATGCCTCCCCTGGGTGTGCCATGTTATGGCCGACGTCAGCGTTTGTGGACGACCATCTTGATGATGCTTGGCCGTTATGAGTTTTGGTATTCTCCATTTCCTGTACTCTTTTAATACTTTTTCGTTTTTTATCTTCCTATCTTACCGAAGTTGATATTTTGTGGTTGCCGCCACGTTGAAGATGGTGATGCCATTAGCAGAAACCTCAAATTTCCAGAAGTTACTTTTTTTTGTAAAAAGTTAACATTGGGGTGAAATGGGCAGAAAAGATCACAATAGGGGCCGACCATTTAACTCTTGAGGGTGGGGGGTGGGTAATTTTGAAAACAAATTTCCTGCAAGCGCTTGTTGGAAGAGAAAATTGCATGCAGCCCAAATGAAACAGAAAAAAAGAGCATTTAGAACGGAAAAAATATCCTGCACAGCAGATAGCTAAACAAAACATTTCTTTATGACCAGAAATCACCCATCCCCCCCTCAAAAGTTAAATGGTCGACCCCTCTCAAATTGTTCACGTAAACTATGTCAATCGCAGTAATTGTGGGAGACTCATCAGCTCATCAGCTCATCAAAATAGACACTGCGGGTGCGAACTGGCTGTGCATGGTTCACAGGTGTCTTTGAATGTCGCTCAACACTGATGATAGTTATGTGTATAACAAAGACTTTTATTTTAACCTTAAAGAGTGAAATAAGTTCATTCTCTAGTACTAGTCCTACTTTCTATTGATTTTCTTTAATGCTTCTCCTGTATTCTGTAGATAATCGCTTATTCTGCAAGTCTATTAAATCTAATGGCGGACTTTCCGACCACGAGGTACTTATATTAAAATTGATTTTTTCTCTCTATTGTACCCGAAGTGATGATTTGAAATTTAAGACAACAAAAGAAACTTAACAAACCCTATAGTTTTCAAATAAAGTCTCTGAAGTCCATGTCGTGACTTTTCCGAATGCGCCTCTACAAGAGTGAAACAAGCACTGTTTACCCAGTCTGTACCATAGGAACTAAAAATACTCAATCACATTGGCATAACTTGGTTGAAAGTGCCATTTGCTAGGGGGCTGGCTAACCAGTTGGCTTTGTTTAAAGTAAAACCAAAGAGTTGAACTTTGGGCAACCGAAAACAAACGCTTGGAGCAGCAAGAAGGAGGACTTTATTCCGGGACCACTGGATACAGCACGGCCGCGTCGTGTACTGGAAAAGTTCACACGAAGCCTCGACTTCGTGTACTTAACCAAACATATCGAACCTTGACTTCTTGGCTTGGTGACGGCTTTCTTACTTTCGTTTTCTTTGTTTTCTTTGTTTTATTTTTTTTCTCAGAGATGCTCATTTTGTTATTGGTGAGGAGGATGAGAAGAAGTCGGAAGAAGATGATAACTTGGTTTCTGATCCCAAGTACGCTATACATGACACCTTATTTTTACTTCGTAACTTTGTTTTAGTTTTTATCTTTTACGATATCTTATGCACAGCTTTAAGTGCCCTTTCGCGCTCCTCTTTCCCTCTGAAATGCTCGAACAGGCCAACTTGGAATAGGTGGATGTCGCCGAGTTTATTCATAGTTAGTTGAAGATTTATTTTGTACGTTCACATCATACGCTTTTTTTTTAATCTCAGGCAATTCAGACCCAGGCCCCGAAGGTTGCTGTCGTCCGATGGCAAAAGTCTATTAAACCTCTGGTTTATTCCTCATTACACCGAGGTAAAGGGAAAATATTTAAAAACTCAAATATGATACTCAATTTAAAAGCTTTAAAAAATGATAACTTAACACCTCTTGGAATATCGATGGTCATACTGGTCTTTACTGAGCTCAACGCCTGTCTCACCATGCCTTTTTCAAATGTGTGTCGAAAGTGATCCGGGAATCATTGCTTTTCCTTTACTTTACTCTGTGATTGTTCCAAAAATCTCGCACCACTCTCTCGACCACGCATGTAAAACCAAAACCAATCACGACTTGGTCACCGCGTTTCCCCGCGCTTTAGGCGGTTACCTTGGTTTCACTTTGAGTTCTCTTTGATTCTCGAGAGTATTTTATCTTTCTTCTGATTGGTCGCGACTTGCTCACCCACCTTTTCCCGCGCTTTGGATGGTTGGCTTGGGTTCATTTGAGTTCTCTTTGGTTCCCAAGGGTATTTTATCTTTCTTCTTATTGGTTGTTGGGATAACCTTGGGTTTGGTTTAACTACACTCGATCGAAAAGCTCTAAAATCAAGTGCACGATTTTAATTTTCAGGTAACAAGGATGTTTTCTAAAATGAAAGGAGGTGAAAGAAATGCAGCTCTCAAAGTGATGCTGGTGGGTTGTCCCTGTCATGATCTTTTTTTTTTTTTTTTTTCACCAACTTACTAACTTTACCTTTCTCTTCCGAGTCTTTTATTCCCATATTTAGATCTCTTGTGGTCAAAGATGCATGCATGATCTACTTAAATTTTATTGTGATGCGGTTCCTTTTTATTCTTGTTATCAGCAATTGATTTCATCGCTTCACGACATTTGTCAGTATCTCTGTGCGCATGCCCGCCTCGGTAGCTCGCATGCCCGACTTGGATCCCAGAAGCTAGAATTTTCAGGGGTGACCGCTGACTGGGGAGGCACCGAGGGCATCGGTGAGTATACAGTGTAGAGGAAGGCGTTAACTTTTAAAGAGCTCTTACCTCATTCGGATGCAAAACTAGACCCAGTGGCGACTTCGAGGGGTCTCTTGCATTTTCACGCGCTTTGTGTTCTAGTCATAAATCTGTGTTATTAGTTTATTGACGAGGGATGTGCCATCTACAGTACCTGGGCACTGCATTGCAGCAAGCTAAGCTCTCATGAATCCCTATGTAACCAAGGGAGCACTGCAGAATTTGTTTTCCCTTGATTTCGTGCGTCTTTCCCATATTTCGAGTCACCATGTTGTTTTTCTGCTTTTATCTGCTGACCGCTATGTTGAGCCGCGAAGCGGCGACTTTCCGAGGTTAATACGAATGAGCCCCGAAGAGGCGAGATGAACCGCGAAGCGGCGAGAGTAGCGGTCAGCGAATAAAAGCGGAAAAGCAACATGGCGACTCGAAATACGGGAAAGACGCCCGAAATCAAGGGAAAATGAATTCTACCGTGCTCCCTTGATGTAACGAAGTCTTCGAGATAATGGAAGGTGGTTGGTGTTGCTATTGTTGTTTTCATGTTTGTTTTTCTTCCTATGAGATTGCGGGGACGAAAATTCTGTTACCTACTGCGTTTACCGCGTTCTTTTTTTCTTATACGATGAATATATGAAGTTCATATATTTTGAACTGCGGTTATAGATACGTATGATGCACGATCCTCGCAGTAGAGAGCGCTATTTATGCAATAGCGAAAATCAAACCTGAAAAAAATCGGGCCTGTACGGGATTCGAACCACTGACCTCTGCGATACTAGTGCAGCGCTCTACCAATTGAGCTAACAAACCAACTGGGATCATCACAGGTTTATTACAAATCAACTTAACGGCCTGCTCCCAGTTGGCTTGTTAGCTCAATTGGTAGAGCGCTGCACTAGTATCGCAGAGGTCAGTAGTTCGAATCCCGTACAGGCCTGATTTTTTTCAGGTCTGATTTTCGCTATTGCATAAATAGCGCTCTCTACTGCGAGGATCGTGCATCATACGTATTTATTTCTTATTTCGCTCACGCTTATGGTGAAGACTGACGACCCAATAAAGTTCTGTTTTTCATACTGTGCTAGTTGAAGAGATTTACCACTTTTAACCCTTCGTATTTGAAAATATCCTACTACATATTTATCTCTTCACTTGTTACTTCAGGTGCTGAGTTACGCGAAATACAGAAACAAATAAACCATCTGGAAAACCCGCACGATCCTCAAGAGGTACGCGGACTAGATGCGATACTTCTCCTTACTGTTTGCCATGTATTTCGTACATTTTCAGTCCTCGGAATGTAGTGTCAATTTTAGAGCTTTGTGTCTCTTCACGTGCTTGCTTTTCCCTGTGCTGATATTGAAACCAGAAAGAACTTATCAAGCATGGCTTTTGAGAGTGAAGACTTACATTGAAGGAACGGGTCAGCAAACTCAGAGTTTCTTCTTACAACATTTTTCATCGCCTGTTTATGGAAGCCCAACTATTATACTTCTCTTTGTTGCAGGTTGCAGACTTCCTTGCCAAGCGGCGAGATAATATGTTCTTGGAGTTCGATATTTCCATCAGCCATTCAGTGCGTGACACTTTCCTATCTACTGGGAACGAAGCTGCTTACAAGGTTAGCGGTTAGCATATCTGCAAAAAAACACAAAAGAGGATTTAGAGAAGCGAAGAACCATAGCATTCTCAAGGCGTGATCAGAACATTTCCACATGTTCGCATCGCGAGGAGCCAAGTAAAACTCGAAGTAAATGCATGTGTACGAAGCCAGCCTCGAGGGCTGTATACCGCGGGTGGAAAAATTCACGATTGGTGTGTCTTGCATCTGATTGGCTGAGATAGGGACGCGCGGTTTTTGGACCAATCACACAGCGCGATAAAACAAATGATATATCACCGGATTACTTTCGACTCAGGTTGAGAATTGCTCAATGACCTTTTGGTGAACCAATAACTTGGTAGATGGCTTGCAATATTGCCCTGGCTTTCCCTAAGTTACTAGTTGTGTGTTTGTGTACTATCGGAAGATCATTGGATGGTTGTTTAACTCTTTCCAGTCTCTCACAAAGCCCTTAACGTGAAATCTATTTGAGTTCCTATTGTCTTCTTGTCACAACCTCGTTCCCGGGGCTTTTCCCTTTTTGAATATTTAAAAAGGGAAAAGCCCTGGGAACGAGGTTGTTCTTGTCATAGTTTTCCTTGGTCCGATACACCGTTGCCAAAAGGTTGAATTTGAATTTTCGGTTTGTTTGTTTATTTTGTATCAGTGTGTTTTTGACATTTAATCGAAATGAGCACTCCATGTGACTTTAGACAGTGTTTGTTTGACTTCAAATAACTTAAAACTACGCTAACATCATGATTTTCCCTTTCTTTGCCTCTCAGAGCATAACGGATAACATGGAATTTGCTCTTCAGAACCTCAGTAATCTCCCCAGGTTTGATGTAATATTCATCTTTCTCCTCAAACCGATTTTGATTTGAGGTTTAAAACTAAAGAAAAAAATGAGGCTAAATGAAATGGAGGCCACGTTAAAACCGAGCCGGACAGTGGTTTCACCACTAAGGTGTAAGGGGCCGGGGATGCTTTGCAGAGGCTTTGCCACGTGCTTTCCCTCGGTTTCCTTTTTTTCCCTCCTACTCGCCTAATTTTTGGGAAATTATCCATTTCACATACTGGTTTGTTGGTGTGTTGAGTTGAGAGGAGTCTGGAGGTACGTTATGGCCCAGTTACTATAGTGACTTCCTAATTGGTGAAGAGATTGGGCCTCCCTCTGTCGTTATCCTTATAGCACCACCCACTACAAAATTTCTTGTGCTGAAGATCGACTATATTTTTTACTCTGCCCTTTTTTTCCCATAGACCTTGTATCTATAATGCTCAGATCTCTTTGCCTGAGCCCTTTGAAGCAAAAGAAGCTATGGCGAGAAGTCTTTATCCTTGGAGAACCTTCCTAGAAAGGTAAGAGATGCATTGCACAAAAGTTTATAGTTTTAAAAATCACTTTGTTGAGATTCTCTCGGAAAAGGATTGAAAAGAATGGATATTTGCTGCTTGAGGAGCCTAATTCTTTAATTTAATCTTTGCGGCTCAATGAAAGATGCAGGATTATTTACCACGCCTTGATACAAATAAACAAATCTTAGGACTCGGGAAGAAAAAATGGAAACGAAGTTAAGGTGTTTATTGTAATGTTCGCTAGGAACTATGGGATAGATTCTAAGAGAAATACCATCCTGGCGTCCACATGTTTCAACTGTTGATTAAAATCGTTGTGTATCAGACACATCTTACTCTCAAATTTGTAGTCAAATATACATACAGTTTACTTTTCACATTAAAAAATATACCTTTGTCAATCCATATGTTACGGACGTGGAAGATAGAGTTCGCGACAAGGATCGAACCGGGACCTTCCGATTAACCCTTGAATGTTCTGACAAAGGCCAAACGCTCGGAGAGTGAGCTTTAAAAATATTTTACGGTGGCCAGTTTACATTATCAACTCGGTTGATAAAACAAAATTATCTTGTATTACCCCCACCGATGCAACACCACAGTTTCTCTAGAAACTTACCCCGTTTGTTCTTGGCGAGGTTGGCTGTTATGATCAAGTACCGATGCAATACCAGAATGATATTGAGAGTTGAAAGTCAAGCAGAGCCATCCGTCCAGTATCAAATTGTACGACATTTTATTTCAGGTACGGTCCTTTTCCAATGATGTACTGGCAGTGGGATCTCATTGGGGAGAACATGCAGTTGTGTTTGGCTGGATTGCGTGATGTGGATAGGTTAGTTGTCAGTTGTAAGTTGTAAATGCCGATTGACTCTGGGAGTTTATGCTTTATTTCCTATAAAATGTAGTATTTTGGAAAGAACTCTTTCAGTAATTCCTGGAAGTCATCCTTTTAGGATTTTTGGTCATGATATTGTCCATGAATTTCTTTTGCGTCAGCAGTTTGAAGCTGCTAGCCCTAAATAAAAGAAATTGTGAATAAGAATTTCCCAAAATACCATGTTCTATGCCTCGCTATATTAATTTTATCTAAATCGCCCATTTTATTAGTAAATCATGAATATTCGAAAGTGATGCAGAGCTTTGTTCCCGTGATATAAAGAGCTCAAGAAACCCATTATCTTCCTCTTTGCTCAGGGCTCAACACTAACTTTTCAACTTACTAGCCAAGTGACTAGTGACAATTTAGATGTCACAACAATTTCAGTTTGCTTACAAGCCAAACTGGCTAGTGAAACTCGAAAACCACTAACCAAAACCGAATTTCTACTAGTCTGTGGCTAGTTGGCTACTGTTAGTGTCGAGCCCTGGTTATGGAACGTTACCTCTTCCAAATTCACTAAGATCATTAAAAATACAGTCGCTGTTTGGCTGTAAGAATAATAGTATATTAATAATGGGTGTTCTGTGACGCAGACATGTCGTGAATGGTGAAATCCTTGGGGTATCCCTACTTCTGGAAGATGTCCTCCAAAATGGCCTTCCAGAATTATTTTCACAACAACCAGACGACTCGGCAGCCTCCGGTTCCACAGGGCAGCGTTCCCGACCGAACACGAGCACTTCCCGAAGACCTTCGAGCCGTCATGGCGATAAGCGGGACAGCAATGAAGATGAAGGAGGTGAAACCTCTGTTCCTGTGGAAACTGGTCCCTACGGAGACATCCCCAAGGGAGCGGTATCGTTTAGTACCAATCCGCAAGCGGCTGTCAAACTGATAAATTTCTTTCTGTTGGTGTGTTCCCGTTTGGAACTTCTTAAAACTGACTGGGGATGTAGAAAGCTTGGAGTCAACGAAATATCAACTTCTAGGCTCTACAGAACCATGTGGTAAGCCATCTATACCATGGATGATTCCCATCATTAACAACGTGTTTCACATTAGCTGGTCTCAGTGCGTTTTGGTCGTTCAGTTGAAAAATGGGCTTCCACGTATAATTTCATGTTTAACTGCTATGCGTAGCCGGTACAACGGCAGTAGACTTGGAAAATGTTGTATTTGGTGTTGCTCAGCCATGTTACCAACCAAATTTGATTTATCGTTTTCTTTCAGCAAAGTGTACAAGATCGAAATCCTGCAGCCAGTTTACCAACAAGTTGCTATTAGAATGGGCCAGGTATGATTAAAAAATAATAATTCTCAAATACAAGTATTAGCCCCAACGAAAGAAGGAAAGTGTTATTGTATATTAACACAAATGAGTGCAGTTTTTGTCTTTCTTTGTATTAATTTGTTACCTCAACCTTCCACAGGGCCAAGAGTACGCCGCCCTAGGTGCGCTGGTGAACGACGACGAACCCCTGTCCTCTCCTCCTGGAGCAACAGAGATGGAGCTGAAAGTCAAACAGGTCTGTCCTGATTTTTGCTGGAATCGATTCAGAGTACCTCAAACCTACAGAGTGAAATATGTATGCCGAAAATTTCTTGTTAGGGTATCGAAAAGAACAATGGTAGACCGTTCACCGCAATTATTGGGTTTCAAGAAGGATTTTTCTTTCTCTTTTGCAGCTCATTCGATTACTGGAGAACTTAGAGTGCACCATGATTTATGACGTTATTAGGAGGATTTCCCGTGAGCACACGCTGGTCGTGTCTGAGAGAGGAAGAGATGATGCAACACTGCCCACTGATCTGTGGAAGAGACCGGTAAGAAAAAATTCCCTGTCTTCACCACTAGTCTTGGGTAGGAATATATTTCACGCTCCTTTTTTAGCTGTTACTGGTTTGGTTGTGCTTAATGTTGTCAGCAGGGAGCTTAAGAAACGACGACGGCGACGCCATGGACAACTTCGGTTAAAAAATGAACCTATATTTTTTTTACCAATCTCGCAGTACTCTAAAGTCATTCGGCTTTTCACTGTCAAAGCTATCTCCAAACTGAATATGGAACACATTGTTAATTTAGAAATAGAAATCTAAAATATTAGCCGTCGTTGTTCACGTTCTCTAGACAACGCAAAGTTTGGACATTTCACATTGTTGTTTTGCAGAGGACGCGAAGAGATTTACAAAGATTTATAACGCACGTGCACAGCCATTGTTCTGCTCATTAAACCTCTTGTTTAGTGGTGTTCTCTTTGCCGTTACAGTCGTGATTTTCTTGAACTACATAATATGTTAGGAAAACGGTAAAGCTGACGAGAAAGTGCACCAAATGGTGGCTTATTGCCAAATTTATCTGTTATATCATGTGACAGGTCATGAAAGAAAACTGCACCATCGCTAAACCTCATCTGGTGGATAATTTCATCCAGGATCTAATGTCCGAGAATACGGAGAAGGACGACAATGTTTCCTTTACAAGGGTATGAAGTTTTCTTTTTTTTGGTTTTTTGAGTGTCTAGTCAATGTCCCGGACGGGACATTGTGTCGTGTTCTTAGGCAAGACACTTTACTCTCACAGTGCCTCTCTCCACCCAGGTGTATAAATGGGTACCGGCAATTTAATGCTGGGGGTAACCCTGCGATGGACTGGCATCCCATCTAGGGGGGAGTAGAAATACTCCTAGTCGCTTCATGCTACAGAAACCGGAGTTAAGCACCAGCCTAATGGGCCACTAGGCTCGTAAACAGACTTTACTTAGTCACTTATAGTTCATTAGGAGAGGTGTTGACGTATTTATGGTATTGATAAGGGAGTGCTGGGCTTCCTACCTCTACCTTACTATGAGAGGACCTCTCTATAAGGATATTTTAAAACCCTTTACACTCTTAACATCAGTATTCATACATTTCCTGAGGTACTGACAAGAAGAATTTGTTTAATTATCAAGCGCTTCTTCTGTTGGTGACCAGTTCCGGCGTTTATTCTTGTGGTCTTCATGTTTGATTCAGGGGTGACTTTGTGGGCAGAAATTAGTTGCTAGTCACTGTTAGAAGTAAAACGATGTAGGGTTAGTTTCCCTCCACTTTCTTTCCCACTGTAATCTCATAGTTTTGTCCCTTCTCTCGGAGAGAGGGAAACTGCTTCTGGGTAATTGTGGTTCTGATGGTGCTATGTAAAATTGTATCCTCCCGCACGTTTTCTCATGCTTACCCTTTTCAAACTCGCTTCGTTTCTTTGAAGACTACAACACATTTTGAAAGTGGTGAAAATAAAAAATTCAGTCCCGTATGGGCTTTGAACCCATGATCTCTGCGATACCGGTGCAGTGCTCTACCAACTGAGCTAACAAGCCAACTGGGTGTTGGTCATTAGGTTGGTTCTTATTAAACCCATTCACTACTGCGAGAATCGCTTCCATACATATCTTAAAACCGCAGTACGCATATATGATTTTCTTATATTCAAATTCATTGATTCTACAACATGTTTTTATGAGTTGAGTCACTTGGTTTCTTTATTTCTGTATTTATTTTTTTAATTCGATTAAGTCAATATTTTAAACGCTTCCTTCGGATTTTGTCTAATACTTGCTTATTATTTCTTTGTTCATGTTGTTTGCTGTTAAGGATCATTTGGACAAGTGCCTCTTAAAGCTAGCGTCTGAGACAATGCTGAGAGAAAGGAACTGTTTCGAGAGGTAACATTATAGGCTTACAGCAAAACCGATGACACAATGGAGGATTTGACTCTGCTACATTCAAAATTCGAGTCCAGTCTCCTAGCTAAAGCAAGTGACCTGCCCCTTTATTTACCTGGAAGAGGCCTCTATGATGCGATGTTCATTTTGTTTGTTCTCATGCTCTTTAAACAGGAAGACGTAGACTGTAATCAACTGTTTGAAAGAACTGATTAGCTGTGGTAAATCAGACAGAAAACAAGTAGATTTGGAAAGTTTGTTCATGTACAGTACAGGTTAGAAGGGAGTCATTTTAGATTAGAGTTGGGTAGTTGTCAGTTTTACATGATGTACTTTATAATGTAGAAAGACAGAAGTAGAAAATTTGGCAGTGTGATAGATGAAACGTTAACAGTAAAATTTCAGAGATAGGTTTGCGAAATAAAAATGAAAATTTTCCAAATAGGTAGGGTAATAACTTTGTTGAAGACCTAAATCTCTTATTTTAAGATAGTTCGCCAAAATTTAAGGAAACTTTTTCAGTGTAGTCGTCGCTGAGGTAACGGCGTAGTTGCCCATAGGTTTCTGAATTGTGCAGATTTTTTTAGCGATACAGTCAATTCCTGACACTGAGTATTCTGCAAAGAAACTTCATTAGCCGAAAAAGTTGTAATGAATGCACTCTTTAGTTGAGTGTCAAAACTACTCCAAAGAGACATTGTTTGTTCTTCACTTCGCTCTGTGAGTGGTCAAGAAACTGAAACCAATGGTGACTTTTTGTGCGTCACTCTCGTTTTCCTGACCTGGATATGCATGGGTTCCCTTTGCGTTGTTGTTTTATCTTGTAAGAAAGACGTTCTGATTGGCCTGCATTCGGTTTTACGGGACACTTATTGGAAAGTGCATTGTTTAATGTCGTAGCAATTTACAAACGTTGGTATATCTATTTGGACTAACTTTCCGTTTTGCTTATTCCAGCTACGCCATGTATTATGAGAACCTCCTCCGTCACCAGCACCAGTTACTGTACATGAAAGAGCAGGTATGATGGCAATGAGTTTCCATTCGCTTTACCAGTTGCTTATCTAGTTTATGATTTCAAAAGAAGAATTTTTTACATTAAAGATAGTTCAACCCACAGAGAAGTGATCAGAATCAATACATCTGGCGCGAAGATATCCAAAAACAATCGATGATGTGTACCATAGCAATTATGCTTTTACGTCACGACTTCATTTATTTCTGTTTAATTCTTCTTGGGTAGACCTATCGACAAGTAACCCTTAAATATCAAAAAGCATTCATGTGCCCCAACAGATATTAACTTCAATTTTGCAAGGCAGCACAATTAGCGTCTAAACAACAAGTTCCATTTGCAAGAGCATCGTAGCGCGCGATCTGGAATCTGAAGGTCTGCGATTCGATTACTCATGGCCACTCAGATTTTTTTCTTCGCCCTGCACTCTTAAGAAGACAAATGAAAATCGTTCTGTAAGTTCCAATTTAACTTGTAAATGAGGTGCCAGCTCAAAATTAATGAGACTAGTGGACTGCGATGATAAGACATATGGTCTCTTACCAAGTAGTATATTAGGGGAAATGTCTTTGAATAATATGAATTTCGTTTCACTCGGTGCAGGAGATTAAGCAGCATCAAGACACAATAGAAGCTAACAGTTCTGCTACCATCGTAGATGTTCACTGTCAGTTAGCAGATCGAAGCCATGAACAACTGCTTGGTATGTATCCTCGGGAAACAAGTGGTATCCTCGGAACTTTGCCGGACTTTTGAAACACTCCGATTCTTGGAGTCGAGGCCTTCGATGTGAGGATGAAGAAATACGGTCTAAATTTCGTATCATAAATTATTATATTCGTAAATTATGGCACCCTTCAGACGGCAGTGTATCTGGAAATACGTGGACAAGGAGCAGTTTGGGCTTGCCAAAAGAACTTGCCTTTCAAATTCGCAAAATAAAATTGCATTTTAGCCAATAATTTGTTGGTTTTTTTTCTCCTGTATGGTTTCGTGCACGTTTGTTATTTTCAAAAGTATTTTATTTAAGCAATAGTGAAAATCAGACCTGAAAAAAATTCCATACAGGCCTGAATTTTTTTCAGGTCTGATTTTCACTACTGCTTAAATAGTCCTTTACTGCGAAGGATCGTGCACATATACGTTTCATAACCGCAGTTCATATATATGTATTTCATATGTTTGTTGTTTCAAAAGTATTGTTCCATTTTTGTTCTTTTTATATTTCTCTAATCAGAAATCACTGCTCTCCGAGCGAAGATTGCAGAGATGAGAGAGTCCCTGATGAATCAGGTAAGAAAACACTTTTCTTCCTCAGATAGTTAGTATCATCTCACTTATTTGTCTCTCTTCATACGTTTTAGGAAAAGGAACTCCGAGAACGAATCAAGAGCGATTTTGCATTTCTAGTTCAGGAACTATTTTCAAACTGCTTTTCGATGAAAAACAGTTTCGAAGAATTCAGGTAAGATAGTCGTAGCCCTATTGTTGGGTTGTGCCATTCGAAATCAATTCTGTTGGAAGAATTCATTTTGTTCAATTCTCACTTTGCAAGCGAAGTGACCTAACCTATGAAGGATTCCACTCCTGCGTTACGTAACAAACCGATTCGTAGGTGGTGGAGAGGGGAAGGGCAACGGGGGAAGCTCTCGCTAAAAATACGAAAATCAGGGGGGAGGTGACAAAGGCCCCCCTCAGCTACAATTGATTAATTCGTGAAAATGAAAACTAAGAAAATCAGAAATTTGATCGTTGTAAAGAAATCTCGTCTCGATTAGCTAAGATTTTGACAATTATATCTCTCCTTTTCTAAACAAGGACTTCTGTGTTTGGTATGTTATATATGATATAATTGTCGTTTCACTCATACCAGATTATTTCTACACGATGATGTTCATGAGGGACTGAATGACGTGCGTCGTAAAGCTGTGGAAGACATGAAAAAACTCAGAGAGAAGTCTGGAACATTAAAAGGTCTTGTTTGGCTCTAAGACTTTTTGTTTCTGACGCAAACACAACAGATTCTCTTTCGCTTAAATTTCGTTTTCCTCAAACCCGATATCCAATCCAAGCTCCAACGCGTGGATCTGAGTCCTTGTTTGATTTTACCCTAGATATTTCGAACATCATTGAGCAATTTTGATTATTAAGCCCCTTTTAATTATTATACTCCTAAAAGGTTCGAGACTCAATTAATATCATAAAAGAAGCCCACCTGTACTCGCTGCTTCAAAATCCGCGTGCATTAGCGGTAGGTTGAGGATTCGAGTCTCAGATCGAACAATTAATTAGCATCGAAGAATACACATGTAAGTAACGTGCTACCTTTGTGGTGGCAGTGACATCTGTATCATAGAATAGGAGTCTCTTGTTTTACTCCAGGGTGAGGTGGGGGAATGATAGCAGATATGTCTTAAAAGTCGTGTATATACTTATGGCTGATCTCACTCAGTATTGACCCTAAATATCCCTGATATGGAGCTTCCATATATCAGTAGAGGTGCATAAGTAACATTTTGTCTTTATACCTCTACAGAGGAAAGCGAAGCTGCTTCTAAACAAGTTTTAGCCAAATCAGAACAAATCAGAAAATTCCAAGAAGAGAACAAATACCTTGGACAACTGGTGAGTACAATTGCACTTTTTTTTCATTTTTTCCCGTTTATTTCCCATGTAAAAGGATCCTTATAACATATTAGCATGTAATAACCGTCAATTACAACAAATAAGGGAAAAACGTAGAGCACTTATACTCCATTCAGGTAAGGAGATGTTGGATAGTAGAGGTTCTCTTTTTTCAGGAATTTCCATGAATCTATTTTTCTGTTCCATGTTTTAATGCACGAGTTTTCTTCAAATCTGAAGCAGTTTATGTAGTAGAAAGGTACTGAATTTGTTCTTGTCACTGGTGTTTTTTTTTCCCAGTTTCTAAAGATAAAGACTATGAACAACTGGAAGCGGACCCGTCTCTTTATCCGGTATCACGACTCGGTAAGATCAACAAATTGACAGTAGTTTAGTAGTGGTCTGTACTTTTACTTGTTGACAATGATGTTCGTCATCATAGTCGCTCAAAAAGGCGACCAAAGAACTGATGTTTGAAAAACCGCGAAACTGCCTTTAGGGGTACCGGAGAACTTTCAAGTTTATAAAATGCCGGGGGATGAATCTTCCATCAAATCAAAAACCCACGTAATGCTATTCGCCATACCCATCAGCTTGGTTGTGTTGGTTACCTTGCATAAAATACCTTTACTTTGGTTTTGGGTTTTTCTACTCTTCGCTGAAAATTGCTCTTTGGGACTGATTTTGACAGTTTTTATTTTATTACGCGTTTCTTTGTTTGTTTTAAAGGTTGAGAGTTTACGAGATGAGGCTGACAAAGCTAAACGAGAGTGCTTAGGAGTTAAAAAGATTGCGGAAGAGAAAGAAGTGCTATTTAAACAAGAACAAGCAGCACTGAGAAAGGTCATTAATCTAATCCAAAAGGGTTTCTGTCCATTGTGACACTGTCAGCAGTTACTTTTAAAATCACACTTATAGATTTGACCTTTTTTCCAGTGAATTATGTTTAGATTCAAGAGGTGACTGAATAAATCAAACAGCATTCGTATGTAGCAGAAACCGGAGTTAAGCACCGGCCTAATGGGCCACTAGGCTCGTAAACAGACTTTACCTTTTATTCGTATGTAGCACTCTAAATATGGTGGCTATCCTTTTTAGTGGCACGTGGAACTTTTAAACTTTGAGCGTGTTTATGTGAGGATTTTGGCATCAGTTCCCGTCCCCAACGGTAGTAATAAATTAATAATGAATAAATATCTTCAGCCAGGAGACAACCTCACCCTTTGTTGGTTTTCAGTCTAATCGTGAGTACGGAGTCTCCGGTTCAAAAGTGGATCAAATTCTAAAGGCGAATTTAAAGATGAACAAGACCTTCCTTTTTGAGTCTTCTGGCAGGCTACTCCTATTATTACTTGTATTTACATAATGATTGTTAATATCATCATCATCTTCTACAGGCTCTTTCAGAGGTGGAGCGAGAGTGCCAGAAACTGCGTAAAAAGCTACAATACGAGGTAGGAAATTTCAAGAACTTGCTTGAATGATTGTTTTGGTTTTCGCGCAGATAGCGCCAACAAAGAAAAGGAAAGGACTTCGGCTTGATGGATTGCTATCAAGAATAGTCACATCAACTGCGAGTCGTTCTCATAGTTCAAATAGCTCTGCTATTTGTGGGTAGTGCGTCATTATGCTAAGTGTCATGTCATGTCTGATTACAATAAATGAATAAATATTAAATAATAAATAAAAAGATAATAGTAAATCACCAAATTCGCTTCACTTATTTACGAAATACGAAGCTGGCGGCAGCGTGAAGAAAGAATTAGGAATTATACCGTGGGAACTAAAGAGTGAAGAGTACTAAATAGCCACAGTTAGCTGCGTTAATTAAGTGATTGTAGTCTCGAAGAAAACAGACAAATATTCTTAAGCCTTTGAACCCACAGGAGTGACTCGCCTTTAATTTCTCCTTACAACATCACCCTTGAATCACAAGGGTGATGTTGTAAGGGGCTGAAATGCAGACACTAGGTTGGTTTGACTTGACGTAGTTTTAACTAGGATGATTTTGAAGTGTTTGGGTGTTTCGTGTTTTCAGCAAAAGACCAAGCTACAGAAGATGCATGCTCAGATGCAAGAAGCTCACAGTATGAGACAACTGGAGCTGGCCAAGTCTACAAACATCGATAAACTAGTGAGTGGATTAATGATCCAGGTTTTTTTTTCGTCAGCATACAAAGTGATTTCATTATGAAATATGATACTAACATAAAAGCTTTGCAATAGAATTAGAAAGATGGTGAGTTTTGATCTCGTTCTTGCACTAGCCTGCGAGGAGGTCCTTATTGTAAACGCTTTTCTGCTCGCGGAAAGATTAGAGACGAGTCGGGATGAGGTTTGCCGGGGGTCTGGCACCAATAATGAGATCCCTTGCGGACCTTCCGTCTACTCACGTTGCTAAAAGACTCAAACTTTCCCGCGGATGAGCGTGCTGAAGCGATGATATTCCATTCAAGCACAGATTGAAAGTTATTAAGGATTTTTCTCTTTTTCATAACATCTATTTAGACTCGAAACGATTTTCATGCAAGCAGTTCAGGAAGTTGATTGTAATTGCTCTCTCTGCTTCTAGATTGCAGATCTGGAGGAGAAAGAACTTCAGCTTCGTCTTCTTACGCGTAAGTTGTCCTTTAATGTCCTTTGATCGATTTATATCTTTTCATTTTATTTCGCTCCATTTCTCTTGATTTCTTTTCTATTTTAAGACTTAATGAATGTCATCTGATTCTCTTTTTTTACATAGAAAACTTGGATAGAGATCAACGAAGAAATCTTTTCGCGCAAGAGCAATCCAAGAAGGTATTTTGAATCTGAATTTCCCCTTACCCACTCCTCCCCCTCCCCCCCTTTCTTTTCGTTCTTTTTACCGGACGCAGTACGAGTGAACAAAAGAGAAGAAGCTGCAATCCACAGGAAGAATCCTGGAACAAACGATGCGATAAAGAAACACTCCCACTCTTTTTCTATCTCCCAATTTTCCCCTCGTTTTCTACCTCTGACTTTTATTCCACTTTCTTAGGCCCTAAAACAAATGATGCAGCAACTGGATCACGAACGAAACTTGAAACTCGACGCTTTTGAACGCGTGGAAGATCTTCAGAGACAGGTTCATCGCTTTTTTTTTTTCTTATTTTCTTCAGATAACATAGCATTTCAAAGACATTCTGCTGTACACTAGTTGATTTTGTGCTCCTCTTCATATTTCTATTTTTTCTTCCTTTAAGATTTATGAATACGAGCAACATCTGACCAGCGGTCTATCAAGGCCAGGCTCTGGAGCAGGTATGGTTTATGGCATGCACACAAAAAACATACGAGTTAAAAAGAAGTCCGTGATGCCAATATTGTTGCTATTTTGACGTGAGAGATTACTCTCCGTAAGAATCGCTAGTCCCCGCATTCTAAGTTGAATTGACTAAATGGTCAGTTTTAAATACAAATTTACTATAATTGTAAATTGGTTTGAAGCACTTGCTCTGGATTTTATCCGTATCCTTGAAGGAGGTTAGAAGCCGCCAGAGAGGGAAATGATCATGCGAGGAGTGAATCTTCTGCGCTTCGATATCCGGATTTCAATGAGACTATGGCAAATAGGGGACATGGCAAAAAAAGGAGGGAGAGGGGGGGGGGGAATAACTTAGCTAGATTCAGTCCTAGTTGATTCTCACTGTGGAAACGGGATAATCACCGTAATGTGGCAACGTCAGCCACTTAGCCCGAGGGCAAAACAAAAGGACAAGTGTGACAAAATGAAAAAGTCTTAGTGCTGACGTTCTAGTAACTGCACAAGAATCATGAGACGAATTTTTATTCTGGTGACTCTTCACAGGCTCGAGATCCGCATCTCGCACAGACAAACGCCCCTTGTCCTCTTACCGGAACGTGCCGGACTCTTACGCCGCGTCTCCGTTGTTCGTTCCATCTTCCCGTCCATCTAAGCCTGTCAATGTAGTGCAGCCAGTAGCTGGAGGAGGTTTTTGGCCACCCCCTGTTGTTTTTCCACAGAGACAAGCCACCACACCAGACCCTGGTGAGACATATTTACTCTAGCAATAGGTCTGCTTGATATTTTCTCTGGCATGTTTGAGAAGGCGGGAACAACACTTTTCACTCGATAGTTTACAAAGATATGTCTTGTGATCTCATCGAATGAATAGAATCTAATTCACATTTTTCTTGATTTTCCAGTGAGTGGTTCATATTCACCGCCTCCCAAAATTCAAAGGCCAAAAACTGTAAGTATTAGTGAACGATATTCTTTGCCCAAGTCATTGCGACCTTCAGAATTGAGATGAATAATGATAATAGCTTCCCATTAAAGAACATGTCACTGTAAATGTTTGTTCTAAAAGAAAATAAAAGCTTCCATCCGAAACAACTACAGCAAAAAGGAGCAATAGAAGCAGTTTTCATCTGACTGTCGAAAACTAAAATCAATCTACTCGCTACAGCAACTTGCAATAAAGGCTTACATCATTAGTAGCCTATGAGAACTAATATTTAAACCAGGCAAGCAACCAAAAGCGCGGGAAAATTGCGGACTACGATTGGTTTTTGTTTTGTGTCTGATTGGTTGAGAGGATGAGTTTTCTGGACTAAAGCAAAAACAAAGGTTCCCGGGTTACTTTCGACACTCAATTTCACGATTCAAGTTCTGGATTCAGAATGTTCTAAATACCCGTCTTTCTTCCTGCAGCACACTGGTCGTTTGAGAGGGAAAGTTTCTGAGAGTCTCTTAGGTGACCTTGAACCAGATGATGTTCCAGATACAAGACTTCCTCCGACATTTTGAAAAGACTCACTTTGAGTAAAGTTTAGCGCAATATGACCGAAACGACTCGATAGATAGGGACCTGATAAGAAGTCGCAGCCCCAGCACATACTTGGGTTTCTAAAACGGCAGCTTGTTCACACGCAAGGGAAATGCCTTTTCTCTATGATGATTTAGCAGCTCAATATTTTAAAGGAAGTTCATTACCTGAAATCTACATGTTTACTCTCTGAGACACGACCCAACTCCCAGGACTCGAAAATACGAGAGCTCGTTGTATTATAGACTCGACATTAAACAATGTTATCTCGAAAGTTATTTAATATATGAATAACTAACACGAAAAAATTGTGTGGAAACTTAAATGCCCTAATGGAATAGATCAAGGGATTATGAAGACTTTTTTATCTCTGGAAGATGAATTATTTATACCATGATTTTGGATGCATGCTTACGCTCATGACAACATTTGATGACAGAGGTGTACTTTTAAAAGAGTTAATCGTAGCAATTGTCTACTTTATTTAAGATATTTGTCCTATAAGAGCTAGAAGCAACAAAATCTTGCTTTCACCGTGTTTATTTTCTTCAGTAGTTCAAATGATTTGAAGACATCTCAAAAAGTCTTTTTTGAACCACTATTTAAATGCAGGCTTGTGGGAAAAGTATCGTTCCAAAGCTAACTTTTTAGCAACTGATACAGTATTAACAAGTTCAGACTCGTCCGAGTGTTACCAGTAATATCACGTCTCAAATTTCTTAGTGATCGTGCACCTCCGGTGAGATCAAACGATTCGTTCCCTCTTCGTCCAATTCAACGAAAGTTCGCGGGTAACGACACTTTTCCTTCGGACATTTTCAACCAACCTCATGCCGAAATACACACCCGCTAATTAGCTAATATCCTTTTAAATAACTGATATTCCTTACGAGCTCTGTGTACTCGGGAATTTTTATATGGAAAAGAGATTTTGCACTTTGCAGTCTTATAAAAATAAAGTTTTCCACGATATGATTCGAGTGTTAATTCTTACGACTATCCAGTCTTAGGGTAATACTACAATATTCATTTAATTGCACATCCTTACTACGCATGATTTTCAGGCGACAGCAGCCCACAAATAAACACAATGGCCGCTTTTATTATGGCGAAAGCTCGCCAATGAGGTAACTCGCGATTACCTGTGTAGGGCTATGATGAGCTGTGTTGGCCTATGGATGCTTATACATCAAATCGTTAAATGACTACAACTGACAATTCGTATTTACGAGGGCTTGATGATCAGCCGTTGGTCGGAAAATGAGCCTTTACCCCTTCCCCAGTAAACAAAGACTGGACTTTAGAAGGTGGAATGCGGGTTCATTTACGAAAGGGAGAACTTAAAACGTGGATGATGCATATATTATATCTCAATACTTTCTGGATAATGTTCAATACCGCTTCTTGTTTATCGCAGGAAAATATATTTAACCAATCCCTAACTTGGCGTCCGTTATACTGGACGAATTTTTAGAAAAAGGGGAGGGGGGAGGAGGTCTGTCATACAAAGTCGTACAAGTACTGAATAATATCAAACTCAAGTTGTCTCGCGATCTCTGAGATGGTGTTGAAGCTCACGAGGCATTTGTACTTAGGACAATCTATCTGATCATCTGCTGTGATTTGCGCCAAGAGATTTAGTGACACAAGGGATGATATCTGACAAAGGATGTTAGCGGTTGGAGCGACTTTATCCTCCACAATACTGTAAAATATGGCCATTAGTCTGTCCATTTGAAAATTCTTTGGACCTAACAGGACAAAAAGAAAAAGAGATTACGGTTAAAAACAATTTTGGGCCAGTTGGATTGGACTAAAGAAAAAGCGGGGGGAGGGGGTGGAATATGGCTAATTAATATTATTAAGTTATGATGCCTTTCACTGAAATTTTATTGGATCACACGTTTTTCTAAGGCGGATGCAAAAATACCCTGGATCGCTTGAACGTTGAAAACTTCATTACGGATTTTGGATTTTCGTTAAAGGAAGTAAGCATCGAGGATCGTACTCTTAGTCTTCGGTCGCCCTGTGTCGTTATCGGTTGGTGTCTAGTTAGGTTTACGGTGAAGTCGCCCGAAAGTCATCTCGCCCGAAACTGAGTCATGTTGCCCGAAATTCATAGTCATGTCGCCCGAAATTTTATCGAGTGTTTAGACTTGAAGAAAAGTAACTTAAGTAAATTCTTAAGTAAATCGCAAGGAATAAACTCAGTGCTAAGGAACATGCGGAAAGCTGTAGTCTCAGGCTTCCTTAAGGTTACCGTGCACCTTCAGGGGTGTCTCGCGTGCAAGCGATGTAGCGCGTCCGGTTTAAACTGTAGATATCTAAACCCATATATTAAATTAAGGCTTATAGGCCACCGTAACGATTACAAAAGATGACGAAGGGCTAACGCTCGAAACGTGAGCTTTTGTAGTCGTTACTGTGGCCAATTTACCATTTCCACTTTGTTGATATATCCAAATTATTTCGTTACTCCCACCGACGCAACCCCAAACAGTTTCTTTCGAAACTAGCAGCCTTTAAGGCTTATGGGACTGGCTAACAGACTATACCAAAAATTTTGAAAAAAAATTAATTGACGAGTTTTTCACGACTTCTAAATGCGAGCGCCCGAATCACCTTTTGAACATTATATGTCGGAGCGAATTTTGTTTTTCGCTTATTTAATAATTGTTCCTCCGTTTCCGGGGCCAAAGCGCTAAAAAAACGTGTCTGCGATTTGCCATGTTCAATTTCAGTGAAAAGTTAAAGAACATTTTTGAAATAGGATTAAAAAAATGTGGAGTGATCGTACAAAAATCGCTCTTGAAAAAAAAGTATTTAGAAATAAAAAATTCGGAGACAAGTTTTTGTTGTTTATATGTAAAACTAGCTACTGTCAAAATTTGAGAGCAGTCAAACAAATTCCCTTTGACTTGTAGTTCGATGCCGCAAGAGAACATGCAACGCACAACCAATCTATTCTTCCTCTGATTACAGAGCCAAACGGTAGGTGGTTTGCTCGGTACCAGTCCTACAGATACGATGCTGCCAAAAACCGCAATTGTCGCACTGAAGGGCTTACTGGCGTGCTCGAACTTCATTTTCGCACTCGATACAGGGATGATGGCTCATTGTATATTTCGTTTGCGTACGCGTAACAATCTCGTGTTTCAGCGAGCTGATTATCTCGGATTGAGGTGGCTGTCATTAATTTACCCTCTTTAAATATGATTAACCGGATCAAAATTTACATGCGACCGGTTGAGGAACAGAACAAGTTGCGTTAATTTATGCCGAGTCTGATCCTGAGGGGGGGATGCTGCTAACACGCTTTGTTCGCGCGGTTGACAATAAACAACAAAAAACCGCAGTAAAAGTTTCAGGTTGTTTTTTATACGATAAGTCAAACTAAGAGAAATTGATGTATTTTTCTGATATGTGCGAAAAATTCTGATAACTGAAAGTGTTCCGCTTATAATTACTAGAATCTGTGCTGTAGAATGATCAGTTTAGTTCATAGCAACGGACAACGCTGAAATGAACAGCGCTATCTGAGTCTTTCTTTAACTTCATATTTGCATAGGTTAGCGGACGAAAACAGTTTACGAGTCAACATTTTAAGAGTTTATTCTTTGCAATTTACCTAGGATGTTACCTTTCTTCAAGTTTAAACACTCGAGAAAACTTTGGGCGACAGGACTCAGAGTATTGGGCAACATGACTATGAGTTTCGGGCAACATGACTGGTTCCGGGCGACATGACTTTCGGGCGAGATGACTTTCGGGCGAGATGACTTTCGGGTGACATGACTTCGGGCGAGATGACTTTCGGGCGACTTGACCGGTTACCGTCTAGTTCACTTCATTTTGTAGTTTCAAGAACATAAAAAAGATTGGGAAAGCCTTCAATGACTTGAAGAATCTTCCAGTGTAGTGCAGCTCTGAAGAGACCGGTCAAACGATACACATTTCCATCCAACATCTTAACAGAGGAGCAAGTTTGACTGTTTTATTCACCTCTCTCACAGGTTCCATTTTCCATTTTATAAATCACACATTTTCTTCTGATATCTTGCTTCACGAGCGAATATTGGATCATTTAGAACAAGGTGTTGTAGCGTTGGCTAACTAACTCGTTGGCCTCCCGGTTAGCTCAATTCGAGCCCCGGCCTGACCAACACTCAGGGTCTTAAAATAATTGAGAAGAATATGCTACCTTTCTATAACATCAAGAAATGATTAGATATTCTAGTCTTCTCGGATAGGGACGAATAAATGGAGGTCCCGTCTCCTGCAGGGTTAGGGGCAGGAGACGTTAATTTCCCACGCACGAGATTACTGCGTGATGGATGTCCTCCCCTGGGGTGGGATGGGTGGGTAACAGGACCCCCGTTGATACCAGTGTTCACTACACTGAAGGGGCTATCCTGTATAATTATAGATGTCTACTCTACTCTAGATGACTGGTTACCGATGAACGCAATCAGCACGATGCTGAACGAAACTTTTTCTCGTATAAGGTTAAGTGGGGAGGTAGAGATCCGACGGAAAAATTGAACCCCTCTGTTGTAAACATCTATCAACCACACGCTTCAGACTAGTAAGTTCTAACCTGTCAGCTGAGTGTTGGATTTCTTCCCTTTTGCAGCAGCTTTTGCTCGGTTACTTAATCCTTTTCTCCCCTGTTTGGTAAAAAACCTTCTGTCTGTGTGAGCTGGGTTATACGATGCCAAATATGCTGAGATCAACAGATACTTGGCATAGAATGGCAGCTCCATGTGGCAACGAACAGAAATTCCTGCAAAAATCGCACTTCTTGGATTAGACATCTGTAGTTGTTAGGGATTTTGCTGCATAGTAGAAAAATATCTGACGCAAAATTTACCAATCAAAATACTGGTCGTCAAAAGTTCATTTAAACCCCACCTCTACGACCTATGATCAAACATCCTTTACACTGCAATGGAAAGGTTAATTCCAAATTATTTTAAATGGAGATGAGCAACACCAGCTTAATACAGAGCTGTTTTTACTTTTTCAATTTAAAAATGACAAATTAAAGAAACAAAGAATGAATGAAAACAATCTCCTACCCAAGGCTCCAAAGTTTTCACTGCCTGTCTGTGTTCCCTGTCCAATGATATTCTCCCACTGGTAACTGGACACCTCCCTAAGGTAGACTGTGTGGAGAGCTTTCTTGAGATGAGGCTCAATGTTTCGCCACAGCTTGCGACTGTCTGTCAATTGAGCTTCACCAGATGTTATTGGTTCACAATATTTTGGAAAATGAAGAAGAGCCTACACGTATCACAACAGTGAGAATTTAATTCTTTTGAAAAGTAACTTTAAAAAAATTAATTAATAACCATTTCCTTCCAATTTCGAACTTGAGCAAGGTGATGATGATTTCTAATGTTGTTAAACTAGGTAAATTTGTTCCTCCCCCCAGAAAAAAGGTTCTAACAAAATTGACATGTAATCTGCATTTGTAAAGATTCAGCTCTGTGTAAGGTTATAAAAACAAAATCCCAACTTTATGAGCACAGCCACCTTTATAAAAAAAAAATTTATGGTGACTGTGCACATTTCTTTCTTAACCTTTACAGAGAGAGGAATTTAATTCTGATATGCAGATTCCTACTCAATAATACCACAGTGCTTCTCCTTTAGAGGAATCCTCCACCTACCAGATGTCTGAGCTCATTCAAATCCCTACACACAGAATAGAACACACTCAGGAGAAGCTGGCAGTATGCTTTGAAAAATTCCACTGGATATGAAGATGGGCTGTCTCTTGCCATGATCTGCAGCAATTCAGACTTTGAATAGTCAGGAAAGAGAATGACAAAGGGCTCACAGAATCCAGTACCAACTTGAAACTTTTCCCAAACAATTTGACTGAGCAAGATGACACAAATATTTAGCTGAGTTAGTTCCTGAAGTCTTAAAAAGGCAGGAAGAAAATTTGCTTCGATATCTCGAAGTCTCTCTGCTTTGTCAAGCACAATGTAGAATGTTTCATTCATGAGTTCCTTTGCTGATAAAGAATGTTTAAAGTGGCGTAAAAATTCCGTCATATTTTCACATTTAGGAGGGGCATTCCAATTGTCATCTTCATCTGGATCTTGTAGCCGGTATAAGATGTGCTCAAATATCAGTCTTGCTGTAAAACTCTCAACACAGTTAACCAGCACATGTGGAAGCTGTTATATCAGAGGAACAAAAAAAAAAGAGAGAGTTACTATCAGTTGATGGTTTGATCCAAGGATTAAGAGGCAATTGTGTAGTGTGATTGCATGTGAGGGATTAGCAGTGCTCTCCCATATTTTAGGCACGACAGGTGAAAGAAATTTTTCAAACTGTTGGACCACTTCTTTTACTTGTTGAATTTTCAAGATTTTCAAAAGATTTTAGACAGTAATACAAAGTATCACAAATGGCTCACAATCTGATGTGGGCTCAGCACAAACTCTTGAACTTACTAACCAAGTGGTTGGTTACAACAATTTCAGTTTGTTTACTAGCCAAACTGGCTAGTGTAAATCTAAAACCACTCGCCCAAACTGAACTTCTACTAGTCTGTGGCTACTTGGCTACCATTACTGATACTGTCGCATCCTGGTGATCGAGATTACGCACAAGTGCTTGAGATAAAATAGCATAGCCTGTATACAAAATGCACCTTTGCATTCAAATCAAGAGCATGCAGCTGGACCATTCAATGACAGCTGTGTGGGTAGTCAAATGATACAAGGTTACCCGGCCGTCATGAGCCTCCAGCAGCCTCTCTGAGTATCTCAGTCAATAACCCTATGACACCAAAGAGTGACTAGAATCTAATTTCTCCTTACAATATCACCCCTGAATCACATATGAAGGTCAAGATAATAAAGAAAATGATCACCAATTGCAAGATGCTCTTGATTGTTCAACAAATTCTCTTTGTCAGTGCCTTAGGAAATGCATAAAGAACAGTAATAGAGATTACATTTATGCTTGTTAAAATTCTAGTTAACCTCCATAAGATAGGACAGTCTGTTTTCGCGTCAAGACACACAAAATCAACATTACGAAAAGCTTTTTCTTTCTTAGCAACAATCAGTTGATGTGATTTCTCCCAAATTATACTCGTTTGTACTCACCTCCAAATCTTTTAGCAAAGTCTGCACAACAAATGATTTCCCTGTACCGATGTGTCCACAAATGAAGATCGCTGGACAAGAGAATGTCTCCCTTTGCCCAAAAAGAGTTAAAAGTGTATCGATTTCATTCTCTCTGCCAATTACTTTGGTGTAAAGTTTCTTAACGTCGTCTTCACTAAACCCGAATAGCCCGCCATTCGCCATATTGGTTCACGCTAAGGCACTGGGGCGAGTTCTCAAAACTTTTACTATCCAGGAGTGGGTGCATAACCCGTTTCCTTTTTCTTTTTTTTTTTTTTTTATTTATTTATTTATTTTTTTATTTTTTGGTCCGCGTTTTATGATGTCAAAAGAGAGGAATCTTGGTCCTTTTATCTTGGTAAATACAACCAGGACTTCTAACATGTAGTGATAGCCCCATAGCTTTTTTTTGGTTGACTTTATTTCATTTTCAATGGTCTGAAATTACGAGAATAACGCTCCTCACCCTACTACTGTTGGCAAGGATTCTTTAGAAAACCAAAATGGCGTCCTTTTTGTTCGCTGTTTTCCATTTTCATCTTTATAACTTTGTGTATGACTGTATTTACCCTTGTTCTTTGCTTCGTGCTTTATCTGCAACATAAACACAAGACACTTGACAACATTCCAGGCCCTAAACGAGATGGATTTTTCCAAGGAAACATACAGACAATCGAACGCTTGAAAAACAGGCTGGATTCACCAACGCCTTCGAAGTTTTTAAGTTTCTTTCCCAAGAGTACGGCCTTGTAATAATCGTCTAGATTTTTCACACTCCGTTTTTCTACGTTTGAGATGTTTAATTAATCAACGAAGTGCTGATAACCTCCAATCTCCCCAAAGATGCTTGGTCTTACGATCAGCTCGGTTTCCAATTCAAGGAGAGGTTTATGGGTAAAGGTCTTGTTTCCGAGACTGTTCTTGGAAAATCGAAATCCAAACGGCTGCCAATCAATCCTGCATTTCACAGGAAGTATTTAAAGGAGTTTATGGAACAGTTTAACTTGAGCTGTGATGTGTTTTTGGCAAGACTGACTGGGTTAGCTGATGGTAAAACTGAAGTGACAATGGCAGATGAATTTAACCGGATAACTTTGGATTTAATAGGGAAGGTAAGGGGTGTATTTCGCAGTTAAGATGCAACTGAATTTTTAGGATATGAATGACATTCAGGAGATAAAAATGCACTCACCACTCTACCCAATAACGAATAGTGAGGTATACTTTTTTTTATCTGTGCCCACCCGGAAATTAACAAGGGAATTAGAATTGGGGAAATTCACAGTTAAAAAGTTTTTACCTTATTTCCAAATGTAACTAAGATGGGTCTGTAATTGGCCACAGAATAGACTTTAATAGGGTAGCAGAACTGAGAGACCAGAAGCACATACACTGCACCCAGCAAAAATTGAATCAAGTACCCTCCCCCCATGGGAGGCCTGTCTACTGGTACAGATACACAGGGGCTTCATTAATGTTTTCTGCAGGAGGGCAACTGGTTTTCACAGGCGGGCAAAACTCTTTGAACTGAACTTCTTTACTAGATTATAACTTTCCTCCAGACCGTCAAATCAGGTGGGCAAAACCGTCCTCACAACCGGTCAATTTGCCCAGTGCCTGGCCCTTAATGAAACCCCTGGATACATTGTTATTTTTTCAGCCCATGGCTGACCCATCTAAATTTTTTTTCTAGTCCACTCAGTATCTTTTTGGAGTTGCGCCAATAACACTAGAGACCTTTCTGCATGATGATGTTTAGTGTAAAGCTTGTACTTTCTCTCCTTTTCAGGTGGTGTTTGGAATTGATCTAAATGCTGTCAATGATTCTGATTCCTTGTTCCCAGAAGCCATTAAAGAGTGTTTAGTTGCTCCAATTTGGTGTTTATCCCATCCTCCTCATGCTATTGACTTCACAACCTATGGCTATCAAAACACTGTTGTGGCAGCGGTTCATTTTTTACAGGATACTGGCAAGAAGATTATAGATGAGAGAAGAAAGGCAGTATTGAATGGCGATGATGTTCCATCAGATATTCTCACCTATATCCTGAAATCAGCTCCTGAAGACACTCAGTTGGATTATGAAGAGATGTTGGATCATTTTCTTGCATTTTTATTGCAGGTACAACATGACTAACAATACCATAACCTGTGCTCATTAAATTAGGAAAAATCCAGGTTGCCCTTATGGGAATTGCCAGACAACCAAGCCCCTGACTTTGGTTGCCCTGATGAGAACTTGGTTGCGCTCATACATGATCTCGAGCCCTTCAGCTACTTGTCAGTGGTTATTTGTGAGAGATTAAGTGCAGGTATCTCGCATGCAGTATCGAAAGAATTGATACTCTATGCTAGTTTTGATAATTTTTTATCTGACCTTGGTATCGTTGGTATCAAATATTTGGTATCAGTATCAGCCCATCCTTACTTATTGAATCAAGCAAACGGCGTTAATTAATTTTCACAACCTTCCTGGGTGGATCCATCCATCAGTATCAGGGATAAACCTCACATTTTAGGCTATTTTCATCTCTCAAGTTTATAGCTTCTGCGCTTTATTCTGTTAGGCATCAAAGTAATGTAAGTACTTCAATTTTTTCCTGGGTTGTCTGGCGAATCCTTCTGGGGCAACCTGTCCTTTATTTACCCTAAAATCTGATTGCCTGAATGAATGAATGAAGTTTTAGTTGTCTCAGGGCACCGGGCAACTGCTAATTTCGAGCACTGCATAACATGTACAATGTAGGAAATGCTTGTTTGCTATGACACAGTTTGAAATTAAAATGATGGGTGGAACAGCTTTTGAAATCAAATAATGTAATAAAAATCAAAAGTTTGTTCCAGTGTCCTCTTAAGCAGTTTTGTACTCAATATATTAGCCAAAATCCTCAAAAGTCTCTTGGTAATTTTATGATCTTTCTTATTCTTTACTAAACATGGTGCTTGCAAAATTGCTGACCATAGCCATATACAAGACAACACACTGTCACTCGTTCATTAACTCAGTGGCAGGCCCAGCTTACCAAAGACTCCTCTCAGTGACAGAACCTTGGACAGCCAATGTCAGGTGTCTAGGGATCTGTTCATTGAAAAAAAGTCAATTTTTTCCCCTCCCACACTTAAAACTTAACTACATTTTGTGTGCTAATTTAACATGAATTAAAATTTCAAGGCTGACATGTTATGGAAAAGCACAGTAACAACTATAATTTCCTCTCTACTTTAGTTACATGGATCATATATAGTAATCTATCTCAAGGCATCGCGTCCCATTCAAGGGGAAGAAAACCTAGAAAATATTTGGCACACTGGTAGGTTCAGGCAACTGAATACAGATCAAGGTTACAACTAAAACAATCTAAAATGAAATTTAACTGCAAATTGTTCAATATTTTCATTCTTTTTCTTAGGTGAGGAAACCACTTCAGCAGCTTTGTCCTTAAATGTTGGCTGAAACAGCTGCAAAGAATCCTGAAGTTGAGAACAAGTGAGTTAAGTATTACACAGACCTCTTCTCCATCTAGTACACAGTCATCATACCACTACATTTCAACAATTTCTACATTGTGTAATAATCAGGGATAAAAGCCTTTCAAATTTGTTACAGGTTAGTGCTAGAGGTTGATGATATCTTTGGTTCTTGTCAGTATGTTTCATATGACGACCACGGCAAACAAAGTTATACAGGTCTTGCCATGAAAGAAATGCTTTGGCTTCACCCCAGCATCCCTGGTTAAACCTGAGTAATGGATGAGAATTGTGAATTACGAGGGCACAGAATACCAGCAGGAATATTGATAAATATTGGTGTGTTTACTTTACACAACAGCCCCAAGTACTACAAGTACAGCACGACCCCGAGGGATTCGATCCTGAGTGATTTTCAACCTTAAATGATGAAAATGAAGTAGGACATTGACAATTTTACTACATTCCTTTTTCACTTGGCCCACAACACTGTATCGGTCAGGCTATTGCTGAATTTGAGTTCAAGGTACTCATGTCAGGGTTTCTGAAGTTCAAGCTTAAGCTGGTTCCTGGACAGGATTTGAACTATGAGGAACTCAATCACCAAAGGACAAGATTCGTTGCACTTTGCAGGCATTGTTGTTAACTTAAGACTGTTAGCACGTATGTTTGATTTAGGCAATTGAAAATATAATTCCAAAAAGGAACTTAAGCACTAAGGACAAGAAATGCAGAGGAATTAAAAATTAGTAAATAAAAAATTAATGTATATTATAAGCTGCAATTTTGCAAATGCCTGTGTGCCTTTACCGTCTCTTGCATCACCACACCTCAACTTCAGCGTAACTTATGTGAGCAGCTTGTGTTCCAAATGGAAACAAATAATTTGCTTCTTGCGTTTCAGTTCTCAGCCCATGCAAATGTAGTTGATTTCATGTTCTTGCTGCTGTGTAGAGGGAAGCCAAGAAATGTACAAAGTTTGAAAATGCATAAGCCGAGCAATTTTTCTGCTCATCAAAGCTTTTGTTTCACCTCCTTGTTACTGTGACTGTTGTTATCTGTTTAACAGTGGCGGATCCAGGGGGAAGGTCGGGGGGTCTGGACCCCCCCCTCCCCTATCAAACCTGACGCTTACAACTTTGAGACAGGATCGTATATCACTTTTAACTGGCTGATTTTTTTAAATTAATCCAAATAAACGGTAAGCGGCCAAGGAATTATAACGTGCAACCGCGACCGGTGGGAGGGGGTGTGGGGGAGAAGTAATTTGCCTCAGAGTCCAACAGTCCTTTGTGAACCAAAGTTTGGACCCCCCCAATCAAAATTTCCTGGATCCGCCTCTGTTTAAGCATAGTTAGTAGAGGTTTAAGGTCCTTAATACTGGGTTAGTGCAGTTCATAAAAATCCCCTGACAGTCATGGAATTCTTTCAGACTTCACGCAACTAAACTCGAGGAAGATGGGTGCTAGTCAGGAATATAATGGTTAGGAATTTTAAAATTTCAAAAGAGTACCAATCTCGTGTTAGTGAAATGTCCACTAATTTTGTTAATGTACTTATATTTTACATGTCCATATACACCTGCTGCTTTTAGTTTGACTGGAGCATTCATGTTTTTATTTATATGGAATTCAAAGTCTGCGCGCGTTTTAATTTCCCTAACCCATTAACTCCCAGAAGTGATTAACATGTAAATTTTCCCTGCAATATCCAGACATTATCCAGGAAACAGGTAATGAGAATACTCAAACTTATCAGGTAGAACTTGTTGTCTTGATGTAAAACCAAATTCGCGTAATTTATTTCAAAGAAAACATGAGGAGAATTAATAAGCAGATCTTGGGTGTTAAAGCTCAAACTGTACGTATCAGTATGCGGCAGAAGCGCATGATGAGCACGTGACAGAGCTAGATTACGTTAGCTCTTGTCAACATCAAACCAGCCAAAATTTCCTCCAAAATGAAGCGAAGTGTAAAACAAAGCCTTAGGTTAAAGAGAGAAAAATAAAAATACAAAATGCCTACGGTTCTCCTGTATTTCTAAAGATTAACTCCCAGAAGTGATTAACATGTAAATTTTCACGTATGATGTGCGATCCTCGCAGTAGATAGCGCTATTTATGCAATAGCGAAAATCAGACCTGAAAAAAATCAGGCCTGTACGGAACTCCAGTTCAAAATATATGAACTTCATATATTCATTGCATCTCATTTATCTTTTTCACGGGTTTATTAGGAATCAACTTAACGGCCTGCTCCCAGTTGGCTTGTTAGCTCAATTGGTAGAGCGCTGCACTAGTATCGCAGAGGTCAGTGGTTCGAGTCCCGTACAGGCCTGATTTTTAACATATTTGTAACATATTTGCTAAATAAAGGTGAAAAAAACGCCATTTCGCAAAATAGTAATTCTGTCAAAATTACTACTTTGCGAAACGAGTTTCCATTATGGTCAATAAATTGAGAGGTGACCAGGCTCTTAGAAAGATTGATCATTTTATTAGTGGACATATTTTGTTTCGGACGAAGAGGACATATTTGCTAAATAAAGGCGAAAAAACGCCATTTCGCAAAATAGTAATTCTGTCAAAATTACTACTTTGCGAAACGAGCTTTATTTTGGTCAATAAAATGAGAGGTGACCAGGCTCTTAGAAATATTGATCATTCTATTAGTGGACACATTTTGTTTCGGACGAGGAGGACATATTTGCTAAATAAAAGCGAAAAAACGCCATTTCGCAAAATAGTAATTCTGTCAAAATTACTACTTTGCGAAACGAGTTCTGTTATGGTCAGTAAAATGAGAGGTGACCAGGCTCTTAGAAATATTGATCATTTTATTGGTGGAAACATTTTGTTTCGGACGAAGAGGACATATTTGCTAAATAAAGGCGAAAAAACGCCATTTCGCAAAATAGTAATTCTATCAAAATTACTACTTTACGAAACGAGTTCTGTTATGGTCAATAAAATGAGAGGTGACCAGGCTCTTAGAAACATTGATCATTTTATTGGTGGAAACATTTTGTCTCGGACGAAGAGGACATATTTGGCGAATAAAGGTGAAAAAACGCCATTTCGCAAAATAGTAATTCTGTCAAAATTACTACTTTGCGAAACGAGTTCTACTATGGTCAATAAAATGAGAGGTGAGCAGGCTCTTAGAAATATTGATCATTTTATTAGTGAAAACATTTTGTTTCGGACGAAGAGGACATATTTGCTAAATAAAGGCGAAAAAACGCCATTTCGCAAAATTTCGTTTCGTTTCGTTTCGTTTCGCAAAGTAGTACAAGCCCAGCAGAAGCGCATGATGAGCACGTGACAGAGCTGGATTACGTGCTTTATATAATTTTAGCTCTTGTCAACATTAAACCAGCCAAAATTTCCTCGAAAATGAAGCGAAGTGTAAAACAAAGCCTTAGGTTAAAGAGAGAAAAAAAAAACAAAACAAAATGCCTACGGTTCTCCTGTATTTCTAAAGATTGCGGCAGCAGTTTTGATTTCGCGACATTCACCATCTATAACGATAACAACGGTAATGTAGTTGCCGGTGACATAACAGCATTTTTATCTGTTTCGAAACCATGACATCTTCATCGCACGCAAAAGAATCGGCAGCAGTGGCTTTCAGATGTGTGATTGCAATCTGGATGAAAACACTGGCCCATCGCAAACTTCGTCTCCGTGGCGTTTTGACTCGAATTATTGCTCACCAGGTGCTTTTGTCCGCTTATTATACTCTTCAATAGTAAGGCCAAAGGTTATCTTGATTCTCTTTATCTTATTTCTATTATTGGAGGATAAAATGCGCTATTATAGCTCTTGAAGTGTTCGAGGTCAACGACAATGTGTCACGCTAGGGACGCCATATTGGTTTGTTTAGACCACAGAATTCCGGTGCTATGGAAACGTGACGTAAGCACTTTAGGACTCTATGGGCTCAGACTTTGGGGGTCACGTGACTTAGATCCCCCGCTCGTGTTTGGATGCATACATACATACTTTATTTATTCCAGAAGCAGACTATGTATACACTAAGAGGAAATGGAAAATATGCTTCCAGAAAAGGAAGTTAAGAGGTTATCCCTATGTGAAAACTCCCTAAAAAATAAGTCTAAATGAAAATAAAATACTTAGTTATAATTAAATATTCAAATACAATTTAAGCTGAGATTTAAAATGCTGAAGATTATCAGCTTCCACTATGTTTCTTGGTAATTCATTCCATAATTTAACAATCCTAATGAAGAACGAATGTTTATAACAATTAAGTCTTGCTGGTTTGACGTAAAGTTTGTACTGATGATTTGCTCTCGTACATCTAGTTGTGGCAAAATCAAAAAAGGTTCCAAAATCTAAATGGTAAAAACCAAAAACAATTTTATAACACTCAATTAAAGATAGATAAGTTCTACGGTCGGAAAGAGTAGGCCATTTTAGCAATTTGCATCGGTCTTCGTAGGTCATGTCTCCTTTGCGTTGATTAAAAGCAAGTCTTGAAGCTCTTCGCTGTACATTCTCAAGAGCATGGATGTCCTTGACGAGGTAAGGACACCAGACAGGTACCACATATTCCAAAATTGGCCGTACAAGAGATTTGTAGAGCATAGAAAAAATATTTGCATTAGCGGTGCCTATCGAGCGTTTAATAGAACCTAGGACTTTATTCGCTTTGTTCACAGTTATACCAATGTGGTTACTCCATGAGAGGTCCTTAGTTATTATAACACCGAGATCTTTAAATTTATCTACGTCTTTCAAGGGCTGTCCAAAGAAATAATTGGTCACTGACTTATCACGTGAATGTGTAATTCGCATAGATTCACATTTATCCGCGTTAAAACGTAATTGCCATTTACAAGCCCATTCGCCAATATTGGTAAGATCTTCCTGAAGACGCTGACAATCTGTGATCGGGTCAATTATCTCTCTATAGATCTTCGTATCGTCTGCATATAATTTGATTGTGGACGATACACATTCTGTTATGTCATTAATATACAGCAAAAACAATAAAGGCCCAAGGATGGTCCCCTGTGGAGTGCCGGAGGTTACATACGACCAATCAGAACAAGATCCCCTGATAACTACACGTTGTTTGCGACCAACCAGAAAATGTCTGAGCCAGTTAAGCAGACAACCGTCGATGCCATTACTTTTTAATTTTAAAAGCAGCCGCTCGTGAGGGACACTGTCAAAGGCTTTAGCAAGATCGAGAAAGATGACGTCGGTAGGAGTGGAGAGATTTCGTGATTTCGCCCAGTCATTCAACGTTGATAATAATTGAGTTGCAGTAGATCTTCCTCGCAGAAAGCCGAATTGATTGTTGTTGATAAGGTCAATTTCACGCCAGAAATTAAACATCCTGTCGGAAACAATTTTTTCACCGATCTTACAAGGGATTGAAGTAAGGGAAATTGGGCGGTAGTTTTCTCTCGAAGACTTAGGACCCTTCTTGTGTAGAGGTGTAATATCTGCGTGTTTCCATTCATCTGGTAAGAGGCCAGCAGAGAACGATTTGTTTAGCATATAGGTCAACGAAGGTGCTAATTCCGAAGCACACGATTTTAAGATGCACGGCGCGATAAGGTCAGGCCCAGGGGACTTGTTGGGCTTGAGTTTTAGGAGGAGGCGGCTTACCTCATCAACACAACAATCAATGTTTGCAAGCTTCTTGTCGACAATACAATCCTGTATAGGGAAATTTACATAATCTTCAGTGGTAAATACCGAAGAGAAATATGAGTTCATGCTTTGAGAAATATCAGAGTCGTCTGTTAGAACAGATCCATCAACTTTCAAGGAGATAAGAGTGTTAGTACCTCTTCTCTTAGACTTGACAAAATTCCAGAAAGGCTTAGGGTTTTCATTTTCCTGCAGATCAAGCGCTAGTTTCTTTATATATGACCACCGCGCTGTGTTACAAAGTCTCTTAACTGAGTTGTTGAGTTTCCGATACTTTTCCCAAATAACAATTTTGTTACTTCTGCGCGCTCTGTGATACAACGATTTCTTCTTTTTACACAAAACAATAAGCTCCTTGGTAATCCAAGGGACATTCAATCTCGTTTTGCTCTTGCGTTTGGGAATACACTCGTCGACTGCTGTGAATAATAAATCTTTCCAGCAAGCCCAGTTATGATTGATATCGCTGTCGAAGAAAGCGCAATGCCATGGAATGTAGGACAGCAATGATCTTAGGTGATCCCAGTCGGCTTTACCATAGCAATACAACAGCTTTTGTGATTTGCGCTGGATATAAGGAATACCAGATAACAAAAAAGAGATAGAATTGTGATCCGAGAAGGGTTCCCCAACTGCCAAATTGTCTACGAGGTCGGGCGAAGTAGTGAGAACTAGGTCTAGGATGTTGGACTCTCTAGTAGGTTGATTTACTAACTGTGTCAGAAAATTATCCTGGACGACGTCCATCATCAGCGTGTAAATGTCAGAGTGCCGTAAAGCTCTGTTATTCAACCAATCAATCTCCGGAAGATTAAAATCGCCAAGAAGAATCAACTCGTTTGTCGAAAGCTCTTGCAAAGCAGCTTGCAGGTCCTCTAAAGGCTTGGGATCATTATTAGGCGGTCGATAGAAAACTCCCAAGATAATTTTTCGGTTGTGCGAGAGCAGAAGATCGACGAAGATGAACTCTGAGTCCTTCTGTAGAGTGTCACGAGGAACTGCTTTGATATAATCTCGCGTAGCAATCAATACCCCGCCTCCATGGCGTCCATTGAGTTTTCGGTCCCGTCTAAAAACCGTGTAATTAGCTGGAAATATTTCACCGTCTGGAATTGAGCTGTCCAGATGAGTTTCAGTTAAAACAATTATATCGTAGCCCAGAGCAGTGATGGCCAAATCAAGCTTACCCGTTTTATTTACAATGCTTCGTGCATTAGTGTAAAATGTTAGAAGACGAGTAGACTTTGGCTTTTCTATAGCATTATGCTGTTGGTTACCATTTGGACCAGGATTCGGGTTTATATCGCCGCTCAACTGGAGAAGAATTATTTGATATCTTGCAACGGAGTTAGGATAATAACTAATTCTCGACGAAGAAAAGCCCTTGCTGAGAATTGATGAAACAATATGGCGCCTATCCCAAGACGTTGTGATGAAATTAAAGTTCTTTAAAACTATAGCATCATCTTGCGGGGCCAAGTCGAAGTCGTCAGCTAAATGCGAAAACACTTGGGATTGGCCTAAATCAGCCGCTATTCCGCAGTATAGGAGAAGTAAACGCAATATAAAACGTGAGAGAACGGAGCGTCGAAATGGACGACCGACCGCCATGACACACTATGAGGGATCAAGGTCGTTTAAATGAAGCGAAACTCCTCGTCAAACTACCGTTGAAGTAACTGAAGTTCGGTGGCTGGTACAACCTTCATGTACGCAGGTTGTACCATGCCAACCTTCGGTGGCTGGTACAACCTGCGTTCAAATCGATTCGTTTTCTCGCGTTTATAAGTGTTTTTCGAGCTATTTTCCCTCTACAGAAGCCCTCAGGACAGCAACATTAAGCTGGAATGTGGGTAGAGGCAAGCCACTGAAAGAAAACAGAGGTGAGATGTTGTTTCATGTAGACTGGACCGCCAAAATGCTTTCATGCAAGCTTGGGGAGTTCACAAGTGAATTCGTGTCTCTGGCCCGTCTGTGGATGGCTACCAGGACCTACCAAGGCTTTTTGGGCCAGTTTTGAGTGGCAAAAGTCTCGATCGATGTGATATTTTGTTGGTAGGACTGGGTGTCCCGACACGATTCTAATAACTCGCTAAAATTTAAATGTGAGGTGTTGCCTTCTCGAGTTGTGGTGTAATTTCCCAGAATTCTTTTCGGTCATAAACGAGGCAAAGGTTGTGTTTGTGACACTAGTGACTTTAAGCAGTCAGGACGGGAACGCCATGGAAGACGTCGATTAAAAAATGAGTTTCTACTTTTAGTTTGAATTTCCAAAATGGCTGCATATGTTTACCATCTCATAGGGCGCCAGACCTCAAACTCAACATAATGCATAAAAGTAGCGTTGAGTTCCAAATGTAAATTAAAATAATTTTCCGCCGCGGTTTCGCTCGGCAGACGACACAAATTTTGGTGATTTCACGTTGTTGTTTTGCAAAGGACGGCTAAGAAATGTACAAAGTTTTAAAACGCATTCGCTGGGCGAATGCGTTTTCATATCAATATGATGACTGGAGTCATCATATTGATATGAAGACTAATAAGGCAAACAGAATTTTGGGTTTCTTAAAAAGGAATCTTGGAAAATATCCTGAATCTATCAAAGAACTGTCATATAAATCCTTAGTTCGACCGCATCTCGAGTATGCAAGCACAGTCTGGGACTCCTGGAAGGACAAACACGTAAATCAAATTGAAGCTGTTCAAAGAAGATCTGCACGCTTTGTAAAAAATTGTTGGGAGCGTAAACCAGGGACTGTATCAAATCTTCTAAATGATTTGGACTGGCCTCCATAACAGAAAAGAAGAAAGTCTGCACGTTTAACCATATTCTACAAGATTCTCCAAGGGGAAGTCCAGATGAAACTCCCAAATTATTTCAAGAGGAAAAACCGTCAATTAAGATCATATCATAAGGATAAATTCATAGAAATAAAACCGAACACTGAAACGTATAAGAATTCATTTTATTGTAGAACAATCAAAGACTGGAACTCCTTACCAAATAGTGTTTTAGGAATTGATAAATTAATTAGTTTTAAAGATGCAATTAGAGGAATTTAATCTTTAACATATGTATATATATATATATCATTTAAATTTACTTTTCTTATCTCATTTTGTTAATATTATTGTTATTTTATGTCTTGCGTGATGGCCCCCCTTTGCAAGACTAATAAATGTAGATGTAGATCTTTTATGATAAGTGGGTTGTAAGTCACGTGATCTAATGGATCACGTGCAGTGTGAAACTACTGAATAAACAGGCTGAAGAAAAGTTGAACTCACAACATGGTACCAGGATCTCTTTCAAAGAAACTTTTCTAACTCCTAACTCCGACATGGAACGTATTAAACCTCCCTCAGAATTGGATATTGATAGTCTCAATCTCGCAGATATATGGAAGGAATGGAAAGAAGCGTGGGAATTGTATCGGATATCGAGTGGCCTTAACGAAAAGGACGATGCCATAGAGATAGCACCTATCCAAACTATTCTCGGGACCAAAGCAAGACGAGCGCTCAAAACTCTACCAAATATTCCCGAAGATATCACGCAAAGGACTGTTGGAGGTATCTTAACAGCGCTGGAAACGTATTGTGTTCCTCGGAAGAATACAACCTACGAACGATACGTCTTCAGAACGATCACCCAAGAAGACCGCTCGTTTGACATATTTGTCACAGATCTCAGGAGAAGAGCTGCATACTGCGATTTCGGAGCGATTAAGGATTCTCCGATACGAGATCAGATTGTGGTGGGCATAAATGATATCAAACTACGAGAGCCACTGCTACGCGAGGCGGATTTGACACTCGAGAAGGCCATGAAACTATGAAAAATCACGGAGCAATCTAAGGAAATGTCGAAAATATTCATCTCACCAACCACTAAAACGGGTAACATTGACACTGTAAAGAAGGCAGAGCCACCGGTGGACAAAGCAAAATCCAAACACGAAGACTGGTGCAGAATAGTGAAATGCAAATTCTGTGCAGCGTCTCATGACAGGGGAAAATGTCCGGCCTATGGAGCCACGTGTCACAAATGCAATGGAAGAAATCACTATATGCTCGGTGCTGCTTCAAATCGAAGAATGACACGGAAGAAAGAAGTGTTCGTCACGTGGAAATAGAGGAACACGAAAGCAATGAACTGTTGGAGGGTCTGTACATCGAGGAAATTCAAGGTAGTACTAGGAGGAACATTCAGTCAAATCTAATTGTTAATGACATTCCCGTAAGTTTTAAACTTGATACATGTGCAGAATGTAATGTAATTTCCTCAGGTTTGGCTACTGAGTTGAATGCTCAGGTACAGCCAACAAGCATGTTACTCAAGTCATTTGGGGGGCACCAGCTAGATACTGTGGGCAAATGCCTTCTTGATACGAAGGTAAAATGGGCTAAGGGTTCAACACCCTTTGAGTTTTATGTACTCCGAGATAATGTAAGACCCCTCCTTGGTTTAGAATCATGCTTAGACCTAGAGCTAATCACCTTGAATAACAAAATAGAACAAATAGGTCTCAGTGTCAATGAAGTTCGAGAAAAATTCACCCTTCTGGATGAGTTTCAGGATGTTTTCAAAGGTTTATGGCTGGTCCATTAGTCAACTCTCGATAAAGGTAAATAATTTTGAAACTGGGCACTATTATCCACTTATTTACTAAGCCATCTTTTGGGAGCTCGCGATTTTTTTTCGTTCTTTTTTTTCTCAAAGAAATTGAGTTTCTTTCTGAGCTTTCTAATTAAGTTTTATGCTTTTAGACAACTAAAATTGCTATTCTCTGTGGCAAAACAATTTATTGATACGAGAACTGAAAACTGTTGCAAAATGCGTCCAAAATACGCGACGTCGCACCTTACTGTGATATTAGCTTAGCTGCTTTTTTCCTAATTTTTAGCTCAAGTCTGGCCTAAAAATGCCACAAAGCCTAGCTGGTCGTCTGGTAAGAATAGCGGTTCAGTGTGGTGTTCGGAATTCGGGCTCACCGTTTAAAACCTCGTGCGTTCTCTTCAAGGTTCAAAGAATCAATTCATGTAAGTGTCTTGAAGAACCTTTGGTAAAGTCCGTGATCAAGGGGTCTTCTTGAGAGGAGATAGGCGTTTATCAATTTAACAAAATCCGGCAGTCAGAATTTATCACCCCGCTACAGGCGCACCCTTACATGTGTCACAATGAATTAAGGATCGTTAAAATTAAAGTTTTTTGAACATGTGTATTGACATTAATCATGATTTAAAAAATGGAGAAAAAGACACGTGTTCTACACGCCAAAAAGATTTTATGGGTGATATTTTATGGGTGATATTTTATGGGTGATATTTTATGGGTGATATTTTTTTACGAAGGATGATAGTAACAGTTCATTTTTGTCATGCGTCATACGTTGGCATTCAGTTCTATTGTGACTAGCAGGTATTCGTGCTTGTATCAGGCGGTTTACACATTCCTTTTCTTTTACTCCCCTTTTACAGACAAGCAAGCAGATCAACGGGCTGTACACGAGGCTGGCCTTGGCGAATATTCCAGAGATGAAAGATCGGTCTCTGTCAAAAATTTCCGAGCCACTGATATCACAGTAGAGACACAGAAGGGGAGGGGTCCAACTGATGGAAAAACTGACTATGCCGACTATTACCACCCTGACAGCTTTCCTAGCCACTGATATCACAGTAGAGACACAGGAGGGGAGGGGTCCAACTGATGGAAAAACTGACTATGCCGACTATTACCACCCTGACAGCTTTCCTAGCCACTGATATCACAGTAGAGACACAGGAGCGGAGGGGTCCAACTGATGGAAAAACTGACTATGCTGACTATTACCACCCTGACAGCTTTCCTAGCCACTGCTTTTTCTTTCCCCGTCATCAGCTTTTCATTATCAGCTTTTCATTGGAGAGTTACCTCGACCTTTTGTAAATCGAGTACGCAGGGATTTGGAGTAAACGGCCAGAGTTCAAGGTAGTGGGCTCCAACGGTAGATTTGATAAAAGGTGTATAAAGCTTACCCTTTAGTTTTCAAATGACGATTAAAACCCTAAGTTCAGCACTGGATTCCCAGAAATTCCAGATCATTCTATGCAAATAAAGTTTTGACGCAAATCTGTCACGTAGACGTTTTTTCATTCTTAAAGAGGGAAGGGAAATGCCTTTGAGGATAGTGGTTTTTTTCTCCGTGGTCATGAAAAAAAAACAACTCAATTTTCTGTTTATAGAGTGAGTTAAGATGTGCAGAACCTTCTGTGCAATGAATGCAGAAAAAACATTGTTTTTCACAAACAGCACTATGCAGTGTCATCTACAATGACCCTCCTTATTTCAGATCCTTCCCTGATTTCAATTTCATTCATGTATGATTATCGAATCCTATGGCGCCAATAACCTAAGCTTTCTTGGAGTTTGACGGCTAAGTAGTTGAGAGCGTCATGATTAAAATGATTAAATAAAAAATAGTGATTAAAATGATTGAAAAGTTTTCTTTTTGGTAATCAATCAATCTTACCTGGGAGTAATAGCTCAATGGATAGAGCGCTGGACTGTTGTGCGGGAGGTCGAGGGTTCGAGCCTTGGCCGGACCAACACTCAAGGTCTTAAAATAACTGACAAGAATTTGCTACCTTTCTATAACATCAAGAAATGATTAGATATTCTAGTCTTCTCGGATAGGGACGAATAAATGGAGTTCCCGTCTCCAGCAGGGTTGGGGTAGGAGACGTTAATTTCCCACACACGAGATTACTATGTGATGGATGTCCTCCCCTGTGGTGGGATGGGTGGGAAGGTGAGATCGATAGACTCAAGCGGCTGCCAGAGGCACCTGATATGCTGACGTCTGTTCTCAACCTTACACTGCGCCCGTCATTCAGCCTCTGGGCTGCAAGTGGTCAGATATAAACTATATTCGTATAACTATATTCGTATGTTTATAATGCGCAAATTAACATGTGGATATGATCAAATGCGCATCACAACACTTTTCGGGGGACTTTGGCCGGACTGCATCAGCAGTTTACAAACAATCGAAGGAAACTTATTTGAAGATTCCCCCTCCCACCTAATTCCCAGTAAACAGGCCAGACTACATCACTGTAATCTCGTGAGTGGGTTCTTTAACGTCCCCTGCCTAACCAAATTAACTAATTAATAGATGCAGGAGACGGGACCTACGGTTTATTCGTCCTTATCCGAGAAGACTAGAATGTCTATCCATTTCTTGATATTATAGAAAGGTAGCGCATTCTCCTCATTTATTTTAAGACCTTGAGTGTTGGTCCGGCCGGGACTCGAACCAACACGCAAAAATACCTTTCCTATCAGTTGTCTTTCTGCGAAGGCGGGGGTCGTCAAGGCTAGCAGGTCAACTATTATGACCAAGACGTTCGCCAGAGCAATGTTAAGAAAATATGGCGTGAGGTAAAAGTTACGAAACTACTTTTTGCATAATATTAGAAACAAAAACACCTTGACTGCAAAACCACTAATGGCCAGCACGATAACGCTGATCCCAATGCCGAGAAACTCCACGTTACTTAGTGAAGGCATTTTAGAACTGTTGTGGAGAATGAGAGAACTTGCAGCGGACTTTCAATCCCTTTCATCTTCATACGTCATTGTCTTTCCTCAACTATTTTTATCATGTCAGAAGTATTGAGAATGTAAATACCCATCAAACTAAAAAAAGTAAATTGGCCACCGTTACGAAAACATTATAAAAGCTGACGTTTCGAGCGTTAGCCCTTTCGTCATTCGCTCCGAGGAAGGGCTAACGCTCGAAACGTCAGCTTTTAGAATCGTAACGGTAGCCAATTTACTATTTCAACTTTGTTGATACATTCAAATGATCTCGTTACCTCCACCGACGCAGCCCCAAAGAGTTTCTTTAGAAACTATCAGCCTTTATAAAAAAAATAAAGCTAAGTAATTTTAATTTGCCATACCTTGCTTCCTTATTGAGGACAAGTTTATGCAAGTTAATGATTAATTTATCCCCAGTTTGTCTCAAAAGAACTCTATGAACTTCATATATACATTGTATCTGATTTATCATCACGGGTTTTATTACGAATCAACTTAACGACCTGTTCCCAGTTGGCTTGTTAGCTCAATTGGTAGAGCGCTGCACTAATATCGCAGAGGTCAGTGGTTCTAATCCCATACAGGCCTGATTTTTTTCAGGTCTGATTTTCGCTATTGCATAAATAACGCTCTCTACTGCGAGGATCGTGCATCATACGTATTTAATACCGCAGTTCAAAATATATGAACTTCATATATACATTGTATCAGAACTCTTAGTGTCCTCGTTTGATGGATGGACTGTACTTTATTAGCTTTGATCAATTTTTTCTCTGAGTTGTTTATTTTTTTCTGAGTTGCTTTTTTTTTCTAAGTTGTTTTTTTTTTACTAGTAAGCTTGTTTCCATTTACGTATGTCACTTTAAATTATGTAACGTTTCATCATGTTACATAATGTTATGCTATGTTTATTTAACAATTATTCGCCGAAGGCGAGGTGAATATCGTCGAATAATCCCCGAGACGAAGTCGAGGGGATTATTCGACAATATTCACCGAACCTGAGGGGAATAATTGTTAAATAAACTTAGCATAATTTCAGAGCTGAACAACAGAGAAATTTCTAAAATCATAACATTTTAGTAACATTTATCAACATTTTATATAAACCGCGTGGATACAGCGTTATATAAGGAACCGCTCGACCAATCAGATTGCTGGAAACTCTTTGCACAGCTCTGACATTATACTGTCCATCCCGCCTCCTGACCATTTTTTATCTATTTATTTTTTGCGTTGCTATGTGAATTGACAGGTCGGTTCGTTGCTATGGGCCATGTGCATGTGTTTTTTAGTAGAGAGTCGAGTTGAGTTTGGAGTAGCGCGAGCGAATAAAGTAATTAAAATATATATATCGAATCAGCCGAGTTCATTTGTCGTTCGACATTGACATATACTAAAATGTTATATCGTTATATCAATTCAATCAAAATACTCATCATAAATATATTAGGGGGACTAGCTACACTGACATAGACTTTCAACATGTGTTTGTTCGTAAATAAGACAGTTTTCTACCATAAAATTAGTTCGAAAATCTTCTTGCTGACTCTCTATCATCAAACACAAATCCAAACTTTTCGTTCATTCAAACTTCTTCGTCATATCTTTTGAGCATGTGGAATAAAAGGACGACTAGGGATCGATTTCGACTGTGCTAATCCTACATGAGGCAGTTAACCACTTGTGTGTGCCATCTTGGTCATTTGGATACCCCTTGATACCTCGGTAGAGAATAAGCGTGTCAAAACACACGTGGTAGGGTACTTAAACACGTGTGTTTGGATATCCAAACACACGTGTAAGGAAATCCAAACACGTAGAGACATACATACATACATTCACTTTAATTAGCATCCCTAAAAAGGGATTTTCAGCATCAAAATTAAAAAGAAAATCAAATAGATGAATAAATTATTCGTGTTTACGTGTGTTTGGATATCAGTTAGCCACTTCTTGAACGAACTTCAGTTAGCCACTTCTCGAACGAACTTTGAAGGGCAGAAGTTTATAAAAAGGCTGTCCAGGATTTCAAACCTTTCTTCAAGACGTTCTAGAAGGTGGACATCATACTCCTTCAATACACTATTCCATCAGTGTCTCTAAACACTCGAAAACAATAAAAGGACGAGGTCGAATCAGTCGCCCTCGTTTATGAAATATTACATAACATACAAAGCTTGAAATAGTTTCAAATACAGCAATATAACCAGCAACTTTAGATTCACTTATTGGACAGTTTGGTTTAACTGAATGTCCAAATACCAAAAGCAGGGTTATCACATTGGCCAATCAGAATAAACGTGACATCATCATTAGTTAGCCAGTGACAACTCAAAGTAAGACAGCTTAAAGCGCGGGAAAATGCTGGTGAGCCAGTCGAGATTGGTTTCAGTTGTGCATCTAATTGGTAATTAAGAGGATGGCGTTTGACGTGAGTTTCTGGACCAATTACAGGGCGGAGTAAGTCAAAACAAAAGCAATCGCAGATTTTCATATTAGAATTGGTTATTACTCGGTAATATCGTGCACCCTCCCTGAAAAGTGTCTATTCCGTTTGCAATAATTAGCTACTAGGGACTAAAAACCTCATTCCATCAGTAATGATTTCAGAGAGAATCGCATGATTGAATAAAATCCCGCTTTCTGATTTGTTGACGACGCGAGGTATTTGGCGCGGAAATGCGAGTTGAAAACGAGGTTAAGTGATATTGTTTCGCATCTCTTGTTTCGCGCTCAGGATGAAAACATACAATATTATTGCTGTTTTTCCCCCTTTAATTTTATTCAATTGTGCGATTCAAGGAAAATCCATTGCAAGATTCGTGAATTCGCCGTTAAATTGCAATTGAAAACCGATATCGCACTTATCGACTCATCGCTTCGCGACTCATGCAAGTGCAATTTAACGTGGAATTCCCTCGTCAGGCAATGCATTTTTCTATAGAATTCCCCTCTCCAAAGTGTTGATTCTCGAATATACGAAAATATAGAACCGTGCATTAGAGTTACAACCTCGTCACTGTCAAATACTGGCAGTTAATCAATGAAATGAATTCAGCACATTTTGAACTTCGAGTGGAAAACTAAGTAAAGACGTGATCCTCCGCATGCGAGCGGCAGGAACTTTTAACGACCAACGATGTTCCTCACACTGTAAGTTGTTTACTAAGTTTTATAAGTGATATACTTTTATGACCAGTTCTGAAAGTAAAACAAAAGTATAGAATTTCTAAAGAAAACAGAAATTACGTGCGAACAATGCACTGTCCGTGAGGTGAAAGCTGTGACAAGTGGACGTCCTGTCAAAATTCGCCTTTACTCAATTTTTATTTCGGAGCTTGTTTGATTTCCATGGTCACATATTTACATACGACTTTAAACCAGTCTGCAACATTGGAGTTGAATGAAAATATTTGATCATGATGACGTGAGTTATGCGATCTAGTTCGGTAGAAAACGAATTGTGACTTTGTAGAATGCTGTACGATGAAATGAAGTCTCATTTTAAGAAAACGCTTTTGATGTTCAATGCTTGTTGCAAAACTCAAGACTGAATTCGCCCTTAGCTTTCCCCTGATGGCACTTTCGGAAATTTTCGTCGATTTGTAATATACAGTTTACATTGTCTATAACCAGTCACCTCTTTTCTTAGATTTAGAAAAAAAAATAGATCAGTGCTGGTAAATGAAAAATATGATTTGAATCGTAGTTTTACCATAAGCGTTAGTTTGTAAAGTTTTGAGACAGAAATTAAAGCATAAACAGTTTAAAATCACATGAATGCGAATCGCTTTTAAAGCTGCAATGTACGTAATGTTTGACCAACACCAGTCAAACAGGAATTTTTTCTAATATTTGATTGTGATGAGGTAAATAATTTGACTGAGCGGACAATCGCGGACTTATTGGTTTTTTCCTTTTTTGTTCGACGTTTATTAAGCGATCTAATGGAGTCAGTCTTTTCAAATCTTCCTAGGTCTTTGGAAACGATCACTGATACTTATTTTAGGACCGCGGTGCGTTTCATGTGAAAGCAACATAAAGCATCGCAGATGCACATTGGTTTTTGTACCGAGAGTAATCATTTCTCGAAGGAGTCTGTTTGAGAGGCAAGTCTTAACGACAAGGAGAATGCGGAAGATTGCCCTCACCATAGCGCTTGTTTTGACTTTACAAAGGGTAATACCAGAATTAACGACCGCGTCATTTGAGATAAGCCTTTTTCATTACTTGGACATCAGTCCTCTGGAAAAAAGAGTTGTTGTCGACTCCATTGACTGCAGCTTTGCTTGTCTACGAAATATCTTCTGTGTTTCATTTAATGTTGCTGCCGTTGCTAGTGAAAAAGGGAAGTATTGGTGTGAACTTCTTTCGTCCAACGTGAACACTGTTGATGCAAAATTAGTAGCAGATCACGGATCACACCATTACAGCATTTCCCAGGTATTTTAGCACTTAGCAGTTTCGGTTTTCGTTTTCTCTTTCTCTGAGACTAAAATAACAAAGGAACTAGCTGTTTTTTTGTTGTCAATGTCTTGGGATGTTTCATGATTGAATTTCCAACATAGGTATTCCAGTATACTTCTTATTCAACTTTGTAGCTCCCAGGTTAATTTTTTTGCAGAAAGATATCCTTATACGTAATTCATGAATGTATTTCCTGCTGATTTATGCGACCCATTTTTTTCTTTATTTCACAGAATTTTTGCGGAAGTGAAATCTGTTCCAGTCGTGGGAAGTGTACAGGAATATCGTTCAGAGACGGACCCTTGAAATGCGTTTGTCAACCCGGATATTTCGGAAAGCAGTGTGAAACTAGTAAAATTAATTTTTTTCCAGATTTATTTGAATTATTTAGATAGATGTTACTTCTCGCGGTGATTACCCTAAAAATGTAAAGCTTAATCTGTGTGGTTTACATTACATTTGACATGACCATGCCAAGTAGTTTGTGTAATGTGAGGTGGGGCGTCTGGGAACACAACTAATCAGTAAACAAGTCGTTATGGAAAATAAGATGGGCGATAGAGAAATAAGGTATCCATTAATCTGCGGTGAATTTTAGTTTGTGAAACTAAAACAAACAACAACCTTATCACTATGTTTTTCTCTACTTCATTCGATTCAATTTGCTTTTGCCACGACTTTGTCATGGAAGCGGCTGGCTCTTCGATAAGTTTAAGGGTACAGTAGAGACAGGAGTGAGTTTATAGTTTTCTCTAACATGTAGGCTAACTCCATTTTAAAGGAATCATAAACACTGGTCCAGAAAGAAAAAAAAATCACCACAACGAAAGGAATAAACTAGAAAGGGACACGAGTTCTTAAGGACAGTGAAGCGTACGTGTTATGGATTGCAGATCATCAACATAATCATGTTGGAAAATCTGTTTCAAGGCTGACAAACCATTAGCTGGGCCCTTTGATACTTTTGCTTCTTCTTACCTTACTTCCTTTGAGGTTTCCAAATATCTTACCTGATTATAATTACTTTTTTTTTATATCCAATTGGCTGATTTTTAACTTTGGTGCAATTTGTTCAGCTGCATCGGAGTGCTCGAATTATAAAGTGTTGAACGAATCAGATAGGCACTTCTCTTACGGAAGAGGTCAAGAAAAAGACAGTTTCCTGATCCCTGGCTGGTACAGATTTCAGTCCAATTCATACTCAAAGATGCTGGACTATTGCTTCAATTATCACAGATGCCACACAGACATAACAGGCTGGTTAAACGGCTCACATCCATCGATAGAAGATGGCATTGTTGACAGGGAAGTTTGTTTCTTTGGATACCGAAAGTGTTGCTACAGAAAAGTTCACATTCGTGTGAGAAGGTGTAATGGGTTTTATGTGTATTACTTAAAACCATCTCCTCCCGGACTTTTTCGTTACTGTGCAGTGTAATGGACCCTACTGTATTAACAATAATTAACTTGTACTGACCTCAATTTAAGTAACACTTACTACGGATGGGGGTCATTACACCAAGGGTAAAATAAATCAAAACATTTACAGTAAAGTTCCTGTCGATATAATGAGTTTTAATAATCTTTAATAATCTAAATAAGTCGAAAAGATATCCGGGTAACTAAAGGTTTTGTGAGAAAGTAACTTCTGCCAATCATGAGGTCTCAAGTTAGTCTCTAAAGAAACTGCGTTACGTTAGAAACAGTTGACTGGTTATCAACTACAATTTGACAAATGATGTGGGGAGAGAATTTTAAGAAGCTGAAGTTCAGAGAATTTTCTCTTTGTTGGAGTAGCTTGCGTAGTCTCTGAGTATTGCCTACACCGTAGGTAAAGAAAAGTTTACAGACATCCTTTAAAAAATAAATAATAACGAGAATGTCAAACTGTTTAGAAACAGGTTGGGGGCATCTTTGTCTTTGATTTAAATTTGATGCCTCTCAGACAATCATGAAAACGACCACCTAATCTGTTTCTTCCTGTTTGTCCGATATAAAGCTATTACCAATGTTGGTACAATAAATTTGTGGGGGTCCAAAGAAAATGGTCGGTTTTTTGTTTGTAGCATTTGCATGGTAGCTGAAATTAAAAATAAGAAGGGACAGGTGTTATATTGCGGGTTTATTTCCGTTGGTGAATTTCCCATCAATTGTCACACATTGTCATAACTACAGGATATATTACATATATCTTGTCATTTAAAGATATCAGACATCTCTTTGGCGTGAAAATTTGTTTGGTACAAAAGACCACAAAAGTCAGGAGATGAAATTCTGCGCCACCACCGCGTTAATACTTTGCCTTTTGTACTGTCATCGATTTCTTGCTAAAAATGAAGAAGCTTCGTATGAGCCTTTACTATATCATTACCTTAACGCCTCTCACAGGGTGAGAATGTTTGTGGAGGGCAGTCTCGATTGTAGTCTTGCCTGCCTTGAGAACGACGTCTGCGTTTCATTCAACCTGGCTGTTTTTCCTGATAGAAAAGGAAAACGTTGGTGTGAGCTTCTATCGATTCATTTCTTCGAAAATGCTGAAAAGCTCATTGCAGATCAGTTTTCACATCACCTCACATTGAAGGTACATAACTAGTAACATCGGTGCAGCCTGCGGGTCGGTATAATGTAAGCAGAAACTGGAAGTAATTTGAAGTATCATATAAAACGCCACGCAATAATAACCCAAATTCTTTAAAAGGAACGAGCTTACTTCGTATAATTTGAGAAATACTGAGAATAAGCTTGCAGTTTCACTCTTCCGCATAGGTTTTTCAAACGTAGCTTTAGTTACAGTCGTGCGGTGTTTTGGAATAGCTTTCCTCGCCACCTGCGTCAAGTGTCGTCACCAACAACGTTTAAAACTTTAACTGAAAAAATGCCTCAATTTTCAGAGTGAGTGAATCATTTATTTTTTAATCACATATCTGTAGCATGATCGCCTTTAAAATGAGTTTATTTATCTTTATATTTCATCATTTATTCATATTCACATAAACTTATACTGATATTCCTGAAGGATCCATATGTAAATAAGGTTGACTTGACTTGAAGTGCGTCAGTAATGTCAGCTCAAAGGGAACACGATTCAAAACACACAGAGTTAGAAGAGTCTTACTTAGCGTCAATCTGGAATATGTTTACAAAACTCTCTTGCCAATAGTCTGCCACTAAAATTACATATATATTAGGAAAGATATAGATTAGAAAGATCCCAATCATGTGTAAACTTTTCTGTACGAAAAATAAGTAAACTCAGCTTTGACACTCATTCATACCACGTGTGCATGTATATGTTGGTAGATTCAGCTAAGGGGAAATATTCAGAATTACAGTCTCCATGAACTTGGCCATGAGGCGTCGTGGTGTCTATCTTAATAAAAAGGCAGATCTCCTGTGGGGTTAGATAAATTATGCCGGCATGAAATTTGCCTGGCATAATACTATATTCAAAGCATTGAGCATAATACCGGTATGATGACCAAACCTCCCTTGCTATAGCAAGAAATAAATTCTGTAGCTTGAGTAATGTCAACAGTGAGCCTACTTTTCTCGCTAGCACTTAAGTATTTTTTACCGCATAAAATGTTGTGTTCTGAACTTCTATTCAAAGCAGCTGTTGCATTGGTATCACGAGTGAGGAGGCGGAGACAGCCTGAAGGGCTATAAAAAGTTTTATTACACGACTAGGGCAGTCAGAGGGCCAATAACTAAAATCAACCAATCAAAATGCTCTATTACCGGTCAATATTCTCTCAGTATTGGACCGGGCACTGTCCCGAATGGTCCCGAATGGTCCCGAATGATACCGCACTTGTGTCCCTTTGAACTTCAGTCGTATAATAAATCTCTTATTAACCAAGCTTGCTCGGGACTGTACTGGAAGAATATCGGCCCTTGGTCTTTTTTGTACGGACCTCGCTGCGCTCGGTGCGTACTGTCAAGACCTCGGGCCGATATTCTCCCAGTCCGGCCCTCGCGCTTGTTTAATAAGATATATTTATAAGGAGTCATGACATTGAGCATAAATAAAAATTTCGAGCAATTTGTTTTGGTGTAATGCTGTGTTTTCAGGAGTGAAGCTCAAAAGCATAAGGCTGAAGTTTACGAGTGTAATTGATCTGATCTTAATCTTTTGGAGGGCGACTCTTCTTAAAAAGCTAAGGTAATTTGGTTATATTAACTTTGTTGAAATTGTAAATCGGCCACCGTAAAGAGTTAAAAAAGCTGACGTTTCGTCAGAGCGAAAGACGAAGGGCTAACGCTCGAAACGTGAGCTTTTTAACTCGTTACGATGGCCAATTTACAATTTCAGCTTAGTTGATATAACTAAATTGCCCGGCCCGTATGCAAACTAAGGGCGTTCTTTCTAAGTAACCTGTGTAGTCAGTAGTTTTCAGACGCACGGTCATGAAAATAGTAAACTCAACTTGATTCAACAATGTTTATTCTTTTAGAATCCTAGTGCTGGACGAACCTGTTCCAGTCATGCCGGATATGTTCACCGATTTCACGGAGAGACAAAGTCTACAAGTGTGTTTGTTACCCGGGTTATCGTGGCAAAGATTGTGAAATTGGTACGTACAACTTTTGAATTTTTCGTTACATATATACTGAAACGAATATTCTTTGCTACGATACTGATAATCACATTGGTCTTTGTGACAGATTTGAGATTTTTGGATTGGTGATACCAATTTCCCGCGCAAAATTTCAAAGGAAAACCGCTCTCTCGTACAGAAAACGAAAGAAAATTGAAACGTTCATAGACATCTGTTCTGTAGAAAGAAAGAAAGGTAGGAAAAAGTAACGCTCGAAGCTTTTCGAACACAAAGCTCATTCAACTGCAGGTATTCTGTTGATTTACCATTCCATTTTGAGCTTTGCTGAGAAAGCCGATACGACTCTACAACACCGTGACTTACCGGCTCGTGTACTTGTTTGTAACTAAGCGCCATCTGATCGTTACAACATTGCCCCATGCGCAAACATTTGTAGTAGAAACCAGCTCACATCCCATGGTTTAAAAGAGGTGGTAAATCGATCCTCCCCCTTCTTTTCGGTTTCCACTCCTTAACTGAGAAACACTTGTGGCTCTAACATTGGTACAAGAAGAGGGGGGATGAATAAACTCTCTTTCCAATGAATGGTTTAAAAACCATTCATTGAATTGAAATGGATGGTCTTCAATGTCGGTGATCAAATTTATACCTGTACCAATGCGTTGCTAATTGGTACAGGTATACCCTTCGCTCCGACGAAGGGCTAACGCTCGAAACGTCAGCTTTTGTAATCGTTACGGAGGCCAATTTACCATTTCAACTATGTTGATATATCCAAATTATTTCGTTGCTAATTGGAGCTTTCCATTTTAAATGTTCTGAAAACGATTCTTAAGCATGACAAAAAAAAACCCTGACGACCTTGATAAAAATAAATAGCCTAAACTCTCGCTCTCTACAGTTCAAGCTTTTTTAACTTTGAATAAAATGTAATCATTTTTTCAGCCCCAGTGGAGTGCCTTCATTACAGTGTACTGAGTGAACCCGGTCGCTCTACGTCTTACGGGAGAGGAGCGAGCTCAGACACATCCCTCGTACCTGGATGGTACAGATTCCAGTCTGGTTCATACAAAAAAATGCTGGACTACTGCCTCAGTCACCACAGATGTTGCACAGACATAACAGGCTTCTTGAACGGGCCACACCCTTCCCTCTAGGATGGCATTGTTGACAGAGAGGCGTGCTTTCACGGCTATTATAATTGTTGCTACAGACGAGTCCAAATTCAAGTGAGAAGATGTGATGGTTTTTATGTTTACTACCTAAAGCCGTCACCTGCAGGAAGCTTTCGCTATTGTGCAATTGCCTAGAATGAAGCTAAAGCCACAGAACAGTAGCGTGTGCATGAGCAGCACTCCCTTTTTTCATATTCAGGTTCAATATGTTTATAACGTCGCAGGAAGGACAAACTTTGGTGGCGCGGAGCCAAGACGGCTGAAGACTTGCTTGTGAATTTTTAGATGTTTTCAGTTCCCAAGATTTCTTAAACCAATCATCTGACCTGAGCTGTAGTTTACTGATCAAGTGACATCAAAAAAATAATATAACGGAAACATAACAGATACTTTAATTAAGTGCTCAACAAGATACGGCTATGTAAATGAAAAGTATCGCTTAGGGTAAAAAAACATTGACATTTTTGTTAGCCGTTAAGGCCAACCTTGTTTAGCATACGTAACGTGGTTGTAGAAATGCAAGTAACATGCAAATGATTCCCGAAGTGATGTATTTTTGGTAATCATGTAGATCGTTCTCACAGAGTAGATATCAATGCAACTGATTCAGTCAAAAGAAAATTCTGATCGTTGAGAGCCGAGAAAGTTTTCTCTTATGGGAAGTATTTTGATGTAGCACCAAATTCTCTTTCCAGGCGGGAGGCAGTCACCGAATGAAACCATCGGATAGATGGACGTCCATTTAATCTTATTTTAATTTAATTTAATTCATTCCATTTTCACTGCATTAATTTGCAGTGGGGAAGGACTAGAAGAAAACATACGAACCATTCGAGCTAGTCCACCTTCCCACCCAATCCACCCCAGGGGAAGACATCCATCACACAGTAATCTCGTGTGTGGGAAACTAACGTCTCCTACCCCAACCCTGCAGGAGACGGGACTTCCATTGATTCGTCCCTATCCGAGACGACTAGAGTATCTAACCATAAGGCCTATCGTGCTTACATAGTAAACAAAATAATACATGGGGGCTTGTGGATATGGAATTGCTCACTTGTTATCATCTCGATATCTCACGAGAGAGTGCAGCGAACGAGTGATATATCGAGTTAGTTACTCCAAGAGAAATTGTATTGGTGAAATATAACTCACGGTATGAATTCATCCTTTTCGACTCAGTGTACGTCCTACTCTGAGGAGAAAAAGAATTTCACGGATTTTAAGTGTTTTCCGCTGAAAGGGAAATAGCTGAATTTACATCGCACAATGAATCAATCGTCATGCAGAAAAATGTAAACAAATCATAAAGATAAAAAATGGAAAACAGCAAAAAAACCACAATAACTTTCTTTGGGTAAAACAGGAATTTCGATCACGAAAACAAAGTCTGCGCACGTTTTAATTTCCTTAAACCTTTAACTCCCAGAAATGATTAACATGTAAATTCTCCCTGCAATATCCATACCTTATCCAGCAAACAGGTAATGAGAATACTCAAACTTATCAGGTAAAACTTATCTTGATCTAAAACCAAATTGGCGTATCTAATTTGAAAGGAAACATGTAGCAGCAATAGGGAAGAATTAACAATCAGATCTTGGGAGTTAAAGCTTTAACTGTACGTGATCAGTGTGCGGCAGAAGCGCGTGATGAGCACGTGAGAGAACTAGATTGCGCACTTATTTAATTTTAGCTCTTGTCAACATCAAAACCAGCCAATATTTCTAGAAAGTGAAGCGAAGTGTGAAACAAAGCCTTAGCTTGAAAAGAGAAAAATATCCAAAATGCCCACGTATCTGATGTATATCTAAAGATAGCGGTAACACTTGATTTCGCAACATTCACGATCTATAGTATTATTAAAAACTCGATGATTGGATAATGCAATTCAAGACTTTTTATTGGCTTAGCTATTATGGTATATGAGCCAATATACCATAATCTACAAATATGGTAAGTGTACCATTTCTGATCGTTGAGAGCCGAGAAAGTTTTCTCTTATGGGAAGTATTTTGATGTAGCACCAAATTCTCTTTCCAGGCGGGAGGCAGTCACCGAATGAAACCATCGGATAGATGGACGTCCATTTAATCTTATTTTAATTTAATTTAATTCATTCCATTTTCACTGCATTAATTTGCAGTGGGGAAGGACTAGAAGAAAACATACGAACCATTCGAGCTAGTCCACCTTCCCACCCAATCCACCCCAGGGGAAGACATCCATCACACAGTAATCTCGTGTGTGGGAAACTAACGTCTCCTACCCCAACCCTGCAGGAGACGGGACTTCCATTGATTCGTCCCTATCCGAGACGACTAGAGTATCTAACCATTTCTTGATGTTATAGAAAGGTAGCAAATTTTTCTCAATTATTTTAAGACCTTGAGTGTTGGTCCGGCCGGGGCTCGAATCCTCGACCTGCCGCACAACAGTCCAGCGCACTATCCATTGGGCTAACTGGGCAGGAATCGATTACGTACGAACAAACCCATATTTTTAGTTTTGCAAGTCAGCATCATTCTCGTGTTCGGAGAACAGATTTTATCATTCCAAAACTGACTGTAATGGGATGAGATCTATAGCGTCATTAAATTTCACTGGAGACTTTTCACTTTTGACTGCAAACATATTTAGTGTCGAGTTCGCGGGAGTTATTGACAAGAAAAACGTTCACCTTTATTATTTTTAGAACATTTATAAGGTTGTAACGAGGAAAGAGAAAAATGAAAATTAGAAAAAAACGTAGCGCATTTTCATGGAAAGACGATAGAAAAATATCTTTCATGTAAACTGCACTGATGGCTGCTGATACGTCATTCGTCTTTCGCGCCACTTTGTCAGGTTGATCAAAAAATTGCAAATTTTCATTCCTTGATAAAGCCGCCTTTCTTATCAGTAAAGGCCTATCGTGCTTACATAGTAAACAAAATAATACATGGGGGCTTGTGGATATGGAATTGCTCACTTGTTATCATCTCGATATCTCACGAGAGAGTGCAGCGAACGAGTGATATATCGAGTTAGTTACTCCAAGAGAAATTGTATTGGTGAAATATAACTCACGGTATGAATTCATCCTTTTCGACTCAGTGTACGTCCTACTCTGAGGAGAAAAAGAATTTCACGGATTTTAAGTGTTTTCCGCTGAAAGGGAAATAGCTGAATTTACATCGCACAATGAATCAATCGTCATGCAGAAAAATGTAAACAAATCATAAAGATAAAAAATGGAAAACAGCAAAAAAACCACAATAACTTTCTTTGGGTAAAACAGGAATTTCGATCACGAAAACAAAGTCTGCGCACGTTTTAATTTCCTTAAACCTTTAACTCCCAGAAATGATTAACATGTAAATTCTCCCTGCAATATCCATACCTTATCCAGCAAACAGGTAATGAGAATACTCAAACTTATCAGGTAAAACTTATCTTGATCTAAAACCAAATTGGCGTATCTAATTTGAAAGGAAACATGTAGCAGCAATAGGGAAGAATTAACAATCAGATCTTGGGAGTTAAAGCTTTAACTGTACGTGATCAGTGTGCGGCAGAAGCGCGTGATGAGCACGTGAGAGAACTAGATTGCGCACTTATTTAATTTTAGCTCTTGTCAACATCAAAACCAGCCAATATTTCTAGAAAGTGAAGCGAAGTGTGAAACAAAGCCTTAGCTTGAAAAGAGAAAAATATCCAAAATGCCCACGTATCTGATGTATATCTAAAGATAGCGGTAACACTTGATTTCGCAACATTCACGATCTATAGTATTATTAAAAACTCGATGATTGGATAATGCAATTCAAGACTTTTTATTGGCTTAGCTATTATGGTATATGAGCCAATATACCATAATCTACAAATATGGTAAGTGTACGCGTCGGGTTAAAATTAAAAGGGAGCTAAAAAATTTAAGATTTGGTAAGATTTGTGTAATATCTTGGGGACGTTTTTAATAAAACAATTATTCCACTCGCGCTTGTTGGATATGAGATGATTATAGCCAACTCGGCGCTACGCGCCTCGTAGGCTATCTATCATCTCATATCCAACGCGCGCTCGTGGAATAATTGTTAAATAGTGGTAATGTAGTTGTCGATGAAATGCCAGCATTTTTTTCTGTTTGGAAACCATGACATCTTCATCGCATGCAGTAAGGGTACCAATTGTACTTTCACCTGTAAAGATGTCAATGTCGTCACCACAACCAGATTCATCAACATGATGGTTTTACTTTCCATGCAAAGACTTTGTTTACATCTACGGATGTTTCTAAGACTGAACTCAACACGTTTTAGAGGAAGTAGTCCCTGTAATGAAAAACTGTTGAATTTCTATGTCCAAAGTTGAAGTGGTTTTCGGGCGAGCTGAGTTTTCGATGCGACAGATCTCTGCACTCAATTCTTCGATAATGTGTTTCAAAATTGTCTTTGATTCAAATTTGCAATCATCAATGTTGAAAGTGTCATGTATAAAAATTATGTAACGAAAGAAAACATATTTCAAGCTCCATCGTGACAGATGAAAAAATAATTTTTAAAAAGATTGCCCATCTCTCATATCATTTAAAACAACAGAATTTGTTTCTCAATGCTGACTTTAAGAATATATTAATGGACCTTGAAGTAGCTGACTTTTTTGCCCACGAGGATGTATGAAATGCAACATTACTGATTCCAGTGTAATGTGCACCGCTTGTCTTACATGAACCATATTATATGACCTCCCTTACTGCATCTTAACACAAGAAAAAAAAGGTGGATCAAAGAGAGAGGGACTTAAAATTATTTTTCACGGTCCCAGCTTACAAGTGGTTCGGTGACAATTTATTCATAAAAGCTCCTGTAAGATACATGGAGGGTTTCTACACACATACACAGATAAAAAAAAAACACTTGAATAACTTCAGCGGTAACGATTTTTTAAATCTCTTTTCCTTTAGTTACGACGCGAAGTCAAGTATCCGTGGCAAAATAGTTTTGTTGGAGTTTAATTGCGGCACTCTTTGGGTAAGGAAAGACAGTGAAGTATTATAGGGCATGCTGTAACTAAAAATCGGAAAATCGTGCAAAAAAATACACAAAAATGCTACTATATTGTGGATAGGATGTTTTTTCCTTTACGTTTCCCTCCGATGATGAACATGTGTAGATTGTTCTCACAGAGTAGAAATCAATGCAACTGATTCCACCAACGAAAAAGTTGTGATCGTTGAGAACCTAGAAGGTTACCTCATAAGGGAAGTATTTTGATGTCACAGCAAATTCTCTTTCCATGTGAGAGATCAGAGAAGGAACACAAATAATATTGATGTCTGTTTAATCTTTCACGGGACTCGATTACGAACGAACATAACCAAATTTTTAATTATGCAAATCAAAATCATTCTCATAATCGGAGAGAACAGATTTTATCATTCTAAACCTGATTGCATTGGCATAAGAGCTATAGCGCCACTGAATTTCACCGGAGACTTTTCACTCTTGGCTGCAAACATATTTGGTGCGGCATCGGCGGGAGTTATTGATGAGAAAAAAGTTCACCTTTATCATTTTTAGAACATTTATAACGTTGTAACGGTGAAAGCGAAAATTGAAAATTTGGAAAAAACGTAATGCATTTTCATGGAAAGATGATGGAAAAATATCTTTCATGTAAGCTGCATTGATCGATATCGCCAATCAGCTGCTGACGCGTAGCTCGCCTTTCGCGCCACTTTGTCAGGTTGATCAATGAATTGCAAATTTTCATTCCTTGATAAAGTCGCCATTCATACATAGTAAACAAAATAATACATGGTGCCTTGTAGATATGGAATTACTGTCTCGTTATCATCTCGACATCTCACGAGAGAGCAGCGAACGAGTCGTATATCGAGTTAATTACTCCAAGAGAAATTGTATTGGCAAAATGTAACTCGCGGTATGAATTCATCCTTTCGATTCAGTGTACGTCCTGCTCTGAGGAGAAAAAGAATTTTACGGATTGCGAGTGTTTTCCGCTGAAAGGGAAATACCTGAATTTAAATCGCACAATGAATCAATCGTCATGCATAAAAGTGTAAACAAGTAATAAAGATAAAAATAAAAAACCAAAAACAAAAAAAGCACAATGACTTTCTTAAGGTAGAACAGCAATTTCGATCACGAAAAGAAAGCGTAACTAATTTAAAAGGAAACATGTTGCAGTAATAGGGGAGAATCAACAATCAGATCTTGGGAGTTAAGGCTTTAACGGAACGTAGTCAGAATGCGGCAGAAGCGCGTGATGAGCACGTGACATAGTTAGATTACGCGCTTTAGTTAGTTTAGCTCTTGTCAGCATAAAACCCGCCAAAATTTCTCGAAAATGAAGCGAAGTGTGAAACAAAACCTTAAATTAAAGAGAGGGGAAAAAAATATAATTTTCCTACGTTTCTGCTGAATGTCTAAAGATCGCGGCAATAGTTTTGATTTCGCGACATTCATGATCTATAATGATAATAACGGTAATGTTGTTGTCTGTGCATACCAGCATTTGTTTCTGTTTCGAAACCAAGAGATCTTCATCGTACGCAGTAAGGGTACCATTTATATCTTCATAAGTAAAGATGTCAATGTGGTCACCACAACCAGATTTATCAACATGACGGTTTTACTTTCCATGCAAAGATTTTGTTTACATCTACGGACTTCTTTTAAGACTGAACTTAATATGTTTTAAAGGAAAGAGTCCCTGTGCAATCAGTTCTCTTGGGAGTTAAAGCTTTAACCGTGCGTGATCAGTATGCGGCAGAAGCGCGTGATGAGCGCGTGACAGAGCTAGATGACGTGTTATATTTAACTCTAGTTCTTTTCAACATCAAAACCAGCCAATATTTCTCGAAAATGAAGCGAAGTATGAAACAAAACCTGAGGTTAAAAAAGGTAAAAACATTACAAACTGCTTACGTTTCTGTTTTATGTCTATGAATTCCGACAACAGTTTTGATTTCGCAACATTCACGATCTCTAGTATTAATAGCGTTAATGTAGTTGTCGGTGAAATACCAGCATTTTTTTTCGGCTTTTAAATCATGACATCTTCATCGCACGCAGTAAGGGCATCATGTATATTTTCACACGTAAAGATGTCAATGTCCGCCGTCATCACAACCAGATTTATCAACATGACGGTTTTACTTTCCATGCATCCAAATATATTGTTTACATCTACGGACATTTCCAAGACTGACCTTAATACGTTTTAAAGGAAATATTCCCTGTAATAAGAAATTGTTATATTTCTATATCCAAAGTTAAAGTTTTTTTCGGGCAAGTTGAGTTCTCGATGCAACAGATCTCCGCATTCAGTGCTCCTAAATTATGTTTCAAAATTGTCTTTGATTCACATTTGCAATCAAATATCTTCATACTAAGCAAGATGATATCCGTTCGCTTTTTAGATAGATAGATACTTTATTGGTAAATACTTTGCAGTATGAACTGAATTGCGTATTCACAGATATAAAATAGAAATTACTATGTACATGTAGACATCTTAGTATTAAAATTACATAGTTCATCGTAAGGTGGAAACTGTGCATTATTTGTGGCTGTTGACTATTCTGGCCGAAGCAATAAAAAAACTGTTTTTAAGTCTATTTGTCTTGCAAAGTGGCAAAGCAAAGGTACGCTCGTGCCTTGACCTATGAGAGCTTACATAGCGGGGTGGTAAAAGTTTACTTAATTTATGCTGAGGATCGTTCATTATATCGCAAAATATTGCTGTACACATATTTTCATGGTGGTCTTTCACCATGGAAGATTCATAATAACTAAGGCCTGTTCGTGTTGCATACCACGACAAATGACTCTCATAGATATCTTTCCTGAATACGTTCTAGTTCTTGGTGGAGGTATTCAGGGAGAGAGTAATGAAAAACTTGTGCTGCATAATCGATTATGGATCTTACACATGCCGTATAAAAGAGGCAAAGGTCTTTTGGTGGAACGTGAGCTCTTTTTAGCTGAACAAGGAAATAGGTTCTCTTTGCTGCTTTCTTGGTAATCTCAGTTATGTGAGCGTTCCATTTCAAATCTTCGGAGATGGTAACACCCAAGAGTTTGGCTTGTTTAACCAATTTCATGTGTTTACCATCTATTGAAACTGGATCAAAATCCCTTGGAATTGAAGAGAAACCAATTCGCAGCTCTTTCCATTTGTCTATGTTTAGTATTAGTCTGTTTTTCTTCGACCACTCTATTACTTAGTTCGTGGTATTTTGAGCTCCACTGGGGTGATCTTTCTTTGAGGCCGTCGTCTCGTCGACAAATTTCCATAGGGAGGCGTTGGTGATCGCTAAATCGTCTATCATAGTCAAGAAAAGCCAGGGACCTAGTTTGGTACCTTGCGGGACACCAGATGGAACAGAGTCCCATTCCGATACGCACCCATCAGACATCTTAATTCTCTAATAACGGTCTATCTCACCTAGTTTGAAATTTCTCTTTGAAGGAGTTCGAGATATAATTTACACTCGATGGTAAATAAAAACTGATATCCACGTGCACTATATTACCACCTTCATGTGCATTACTGACCAAGTGTGAGCTTAAGAAGGCTGCGTATTGACCTTCACTAAGTTTTTAAGAACCGAGGCGAGATCCTCGTCAAAAAAAGGATTCTTTGCGCGATACAAACAAACATCTACATGCCCCATGGAATTACTGAATGAATCGACGAGTCTCGTCATAATGTTCTTTGTTTTTACTAGAGAAGTATCTGTGACTCCGTTGTAGCCAAAACTGCCAAAAATAACCTTTTATTCATGTGACAATAATATTTGTCTAGTTCTGACATTAGACGAGATATCTAATCGGCTACTCGAGTGTTGGATATGATATGATAAATAGGCAACGAGGCGAGTTGGCTATAATCATCTGATATCCAACAAGCGCGAGTGAAATAATTGTTTTATTAAAAGGAAAACGCCCCCAAGATATTAGACAAATCTTCTTGACTTTATTTTGTAGGAAGAAACCGGATGTTACAATGTACAGATATTAGATTATGGTATATTGGCTCATATACCATAATGGCTAAGCCAATAAGAAGTCTTGAATTGCATTATCCAATGATCCAGTTTTTAATAAAAGAACATTTTTTTTTTTATGTGTGTGACCTAAGCAGGAATCAAAAGACAACACATTTGGTCCTCTTGAGTAGCCAATCGCAACACAACATTCGCCAAATCTTGCTCGCTTACGGGTCCCACCACTTTAGAAGAACAAAGACACAGAAGGAATATTTGTGAATAACGTGACAAAAAGCCAACAAAAGGGAAATTTTTACCCCAGAAACCACAATGACTCTGAATACGAGCAATTATTTTGATGTAAACTGGAGGCTATTATGCTTCAAATATTTTTGCAACGTACAGAGATATATGAATAGGAATAAAAACTTTTGTAAAGCAAAACTTTTACTCTTGTTACTTTCAGGCATGTAGATATAACAAATGGCATCTTTTGGAGAATAGAGGGATTTAGCGGATGACGGTTTGACAGGTACAAATCAATTTTTAATTTGGAATTTATGACAGCTGTTTAGAGCTCATGTTATTTATGGAAGCGCGTATTCCTGTGTTTCTACCTCCTGACAACTGAATTAAATATAATTTCAGTAGATTTTCCTGGTTTATTGTTTTCAGATCGGAAATTATTTCACAAAAATCAAGAAAATAAATTTGTATTGGTTTCTCTCACTTAATTCACTTCTGACTAGTCTGCGCGCGTTTTAATTTCCCTAACCCTTTAACTCCCAGAAGTGATTAACATGACAATTCTTCCAGTAATATTGTAAAATCCAGCAAATAAATAATGAGAATACTCAAACTTATCAGGTAAGAGTTGTTATCTTGATAAAAAACCAAATTCACGTGAGTAGTTTAAAAGGAAACATGTAGCAGCAACCAGGTCTTTAGGAGTTAAAGCTTTAACTGCACGTGAAAAGTATGCGGCAAAAGCGCGTGATGCGGAGCGCGTGACAGAGCTAGATGACGTGTTATATTTAATTATAACTCACGTCAATGTCAAAACCAACCAATATTTCTCAAAAATGAAGCGAAGTGTCAAATAAAGCCTTAGGTTAAAAAAAGCAAAAGTTACAAAATTCCTGCGTACCTGCTCCATGTCTATGGATTGCAGCAACAATCTGGATTTAATAACAACGGTAATGTAGTTGTTGATGAAATACAAAAACTTCGATATTTATTCTGTTTCGAAACCATGGCATCTTTATCGCACGCAGCAAGGGTACCATTTATATCCTCAGATATAAAGATGTCAATTTCGTTACCACAACCAGATTTATCAACATAACAGTTTCACTTTCCATGCAATGCTTTTGTTTACATCTACGGGCGATTCTAAGACTGAACTCAATGTTTTAAAGGAAATAGTTCTTGTAATGAGAAATTGTTATATTTTTATGCCCAAACTTTTTAGAGTGATTTTCGGGCGAGCTGAGTTTTCGATGCCGCAGATCTCTGCATTCATTGCTCTTCGAATGTGTTTCAAAATTGTCTTTGATTCAAATTTGCAATCACTATCGACAAAATAAACAAGAGGATATACCTTCGCTTTTTAATACGAATTTTCCCCCTAGTTTAAGATTTCTCTTTGAAGAAATGAATATTCGTATCCAAGTGCGGCTATGTAATAGCCTCTTTATGCACATTACTGACCAAGTGTGAGTTTGAAAAGCCTGTGTATTGGCTAAGTTCCTTCACTCTATTTTGAAGAACCGATACAAAAGCTTCGTCAATAAAGAATTTATTGCATGAAAAAAATTATTTACACGCCTTAGGAATTACTACATGAATCTGCGAGTCTCTTAGTGATTTTCCTTGTTTTTACGAGAGACATAACTGTGATTCCGTTGTAACCAAAACTGTCAAAAAACCTTTTTTCCATGTCACATAAATACAAAGTGGTGTCATTAGACATTACACGAGGTATTAAACCGGCTACAAGCAATTTTTTTCGTTTTTGCGTAATCTAAGTAGGAATCATATTAATAAACCATACACTTTGTCCACCTTGGTAGCCGGTGTGAGCACAGGATTCGTCTAATATCGCTCCGCGCTCGCGGATTCCAACGCTTTAGAACAAGGAATATTTGATAAACGTGACAAACCTAACAAAAGTGAAATCTTTACCCTAGAAACCACAATCACTACGAATTCTTAATCACATATAAAAACGAATCCTCGCCAACGTCACGATTAATCATTTGGGTTTCTTAACTCGGATACTGAACGTATCATTAATTCGAGATATAGGTATGAATGGAACATTTACTTCTTCCCTCCTTCGATTCCTGTTTATTTTTTTCTAAATCCGATGAATCTTGATCACGTATGAAAACGAAACCTCGCTAACGTCGCGATTAATTATTTTTCCTTTGAAGGCTTGCCAACATCATTCGAACTTGACCCGTTATTAATGTGGTTTGCTAGGGAACTAGACTTTTGTCTTCATTTATTCGAACTACGTATCCACAAGGTGGTTCGTCAAGTTATTTCTGACTGGTTTTCAGTTGGAGTTCCGTTTTAGTAGATATATCTTTTGCTCAGTAATAGACTGAATTTGGTACATATTGAGCTTGTTTATTCATTTCGTTCGCTGAAAGATTAAAACGTGGGCTCAATGAATGCTGATGATGGTGCAGAATCTGATTCTAAGGGACGAGATCACCTCACCAGCTATTAGAAATTATCAAAATATCTTCTTCAAAACTATACAGCAACACATTTTCTTTTTCAGCGATGCGTTTACTGATATTTTCAAAGTTCTCCCTAGTTTTGCGATATCAATAGTGTGCTGCAACAATAGTGTGATAATGGAAACTTTGAGATTCTCCCTCTTTCTTTATAGTTAAATATACATGTGTTTCACGTTCTCTTTAAATTACTTTTGTGTGACTCTCCTCTTTCCATGTTTTCTAGCACAGTACAATTGATTCTATTTTATTTCCAGCTATGGCGGAAAGTAACCTCCCTACAACGGGAGAAGAACTGGATGCAAAAGATGAGCTCCCGGTCACAAGTGAGAAACATAGGCTTGCAACGTATACAAGAGGTATTATTTTTGGATAAGTGGGTTCAGATGGGACACTATTTTTTCTTTTTTGTGCAAGAAAAAGATCATTAACTTTCAAAGTTTCCAAAAAATATATAGTTCAAGAGAAAGAGCAAAAAAGACCCTTCCCATTGACATAAAATCAGATCACACACAGGTATTTTGTGGTCTGTTGTCACTGTTCTCTGAACAATTCTAAGTGGGAATAAACTACATTGACGCCACGCTTACCATATTCTCCTTCGCAGCCGCCGTTTGATTTCGTCACGGAACCTGCTCTCTCCCCTGTAGCGTGACGAGACTAAACAAAAGATGCGAATGAGATTTCTCTAGCTAGCGAGTAGGCCCGAATACTAGGCTTTTAAGTAATGGGCTCCAGGCTTTTATTATTGGTGTTCCGCATGAGTGTTTAAAAATTTACTGCGATAAAGCAAACCGAAAATCCATTTTATCTCCAGGAGATCTTGACCAAAGATATGTTGCGGTCTGCGTTTCCCGAATAGGTGAAAATATATTAAACGAAGAAAAAAGGAGTCATAGTTAAAAGGCTTTTATAAAAAAGGGAAAGTCCTCTTTACGGTAATTTTGAAGGGGTTGTTATTTGAGAGCAATTCAACTTGAAGGTTTTGGAAATCTGAAAATTCGCTTGGTTAGAATTACACATTGCTGTGATCACTGATAAGTTTAAAATAACTTCTTGTTAATTTCAGCGACCGAGGAAAGTCAAGTAACTTCATGTGACCATGAATTCGGTGTATACGTTGATCCTTTAAGAGGTGAGAAAACAAGATGAAATTGCACTCTTGAAAGACGCCCCAGTATAGTTTTGGCACATTTACATCAACTTTTCTTATGTACTGTAAATAACTTTAGAAACAGAAAAATATAACTCTTCGGATTTCAAGCTTTGTCACCATCAGAAAAAAGAATAAGATTTAAGATTTCATCTAAGATTATTCGTCCCAAATGTAGAAGAGTCAATTTATATAGTACATGCACTTGTTAATTATTAATTAATCAATTAACTTATTTATCTTTTGTTGCTGAATTGGTGAAGGATTTTTCTTGTTTTTAAATATTTATTGAATTGTCACTACCATGGGGCTGGGCTGGTAGTCGAACCTTGTAGAGGACATGATTTCTTATTATTTCCACAACCCCCACATTGTAAGTTGTGTGCAAATCTTTAAATAAGTATATAATTAAATAAAAAAATAAACAAAGCAAACGAACCTGAGCCCGGTTTGTTTTCAGGGATAGCAAAAGAATGTCTCGAGACAGGAAACAAAGAATACAGACAAGGAGAGGCTAATAACGCGATAAACTCCTACACTGAAGGACTTCAAGTCAACTGCAGAGATAAACGGCTCAACGCCAAGCTTTATAGTAACAGGGCAGCAGCTCATTTCCATCTGGGTAAGGATTTCATTTCAAACTTATAAATTTGTCGTGCAGCGATAGATAATGGAATGCGCAATCTCCTTCAAGCAAAGACGTGATTCTCGCAAGTGGACCACAATCTCAGGCGCGGATCCAGGATAATGAAATGGGGGTGAATTTTTGTAATAATATAATAGAACCAAAGCCTGGTTGAGGTGTTTGAGGTCTGTACATCAGCATGATTGATTTCCCATGAATAATTAACATTTTCGAATTTTAGACAACGCAAATGCCAATTGTATTATTTTAGAATTGTAAAAAAGCCAGCTGTTGAGCGCTGCATTGTGGATGGAGGTGCAAAACCTTAGAGTTATAAACAGAATCTAAAAATCGAAATCGCACGTCGTCGGAATGGCAGAGTAGTCAGACCTGGCCTGGAGGACGACAACGCAACGTCGTTAAAGCATGGAAACGAGGCGTTTTTGGATTACATGCTGGACAGTGTGTTTGTGGGTTCAAAATGAATAGATTGATTGGTAGAACCAGTCATCCCTTATGCATATTCTCCACCGCAATCAGAGAAATCAGAGAAATCAAATATTATTTCAATATTTGAGGGATAATAAAAAAAAGAAGGAACGGGGCTCAGAAAAGGGGGGGGGGGATTAACCCATTTCACCTCCCCTGGATCCATACCTGAATCTAAGAAATTGCATCAAAGAAGCCGAACCCAGTGCATCCCAGATACTAGCTGGGATAGGAGACCACAGGTTAGGAGCGAGGCAAATTTTTTTAACAGTTATTTTTTCCGTAAGAGAATCTGATCACAACATTAAATGAAATAAATTTCCTTTTTCGTGACACCGCATAAAAATCAATTAAAGAAATGATCCTCGCAGATGGACCTCGATTTAAGCCATTGCAATTTTTTTTGGCCTCTTTTCTGCATTTGCATGTAATGAACACCTAAAACTCATACCCTAAATTCCATAGGAAACTACCAAGAGTGTCTCGATGATGCAGCAGTTGCTGTTCAATTGGAACCCACTTTAATTAAAGCCATCAAAAAAGGTGGGTTCTCAGCCATAATTCATCAAAAATCTTTCTATGATTTCGTCAAAAATGAAAAGTGTGGATCACAGCAGGATACATCACCCCAGGTGTCCATGATATCTGCTGTGTTTATATCTGCTATAAAGGTAAAAAGCACTAGTAAACGTCAATAAACTTTCAACTGAACCTTCGTTGGAAGCCGCTTTGTATAAGCTCCTTATAGTCCATTTTAAGTTCTTCCACTGTTGATAATTTCTTCTTTATCACAATTTTTGTTTTCGAGCTCAACAAAAATCAAATCGTTTTCTGCATACGTTTGTACCTTGACGGTAATAACTACCTTGCACCACCGACTGCTACCTTCTTTTCAGGAGCCAGTGCTTGTGTCGAGCTTTCCTTGTATAAAGAAGCAAGAAGCTGGTTTCATATGGGATTGGCCGTATCCTTTCACCAATGTTTCAAACGTGATACAAGAAGCTACGCAGGAAATATTTCTAAGAAAATTAACACGTTACAGTCAGATTCGTATACACGTAATGCAAGCGATGTTCACTGATACCACACTGAGCAGTTGTTAGGAGTATTCTCAAAGGGCTCTTTCAATTACTGCGCAAATCTCAGTTTAAAAAATTTCATTTCAAAAATTCATTAAAAAATTTCCAACTGATGGCCCCTAGTTTGTATCTCTAGGCGAACATCACCTTCACAACCAAAACTAAGCAAATAACTGCGCTTGAGAGCTGGTTAGTTCACTCTAAGATAATCAAAGAGATCAAATCTCCAGAATAAACCCAAGTTTGAGCTAGCGCTCCCATTCCTAAGGTTCCATCTCGTATTCTAAATTGATAAATAACACAATTCCACCACATTCTCGCACATCCATTCATAATTTATTTATCCTTAACAAGTTTTAAGATCGAAAACAATAGCAAACCCCTGGTTCATTTACTGAGCAAATCTAATGCTAAACTAAAATTTATGGCAAACAGTGATGTCAGTCTCGGCTGTGGTTATCAAGACCAGGGACAGTTCAAAACAGCAATCGGGTACCATCAACGTCATCTAGAAATTGCAAAAGAAGTGGGAAACAAGGTCAGAGAGGGAAGTAGTTATAGCAATCTCGGCTGCGCTTATCAAGGTCTAGGACAGTTCAAAACAGCAATCGGGTACCATCAACGTCATCTTAAAATTACTAAAGAAGTGGGAGACAAGGTCGGAGAGGGAAGTAGTTGTGGCAATCTCGGCAATGCTTATAACAGTCTAGGACAGTTCAAAACAGCAATCGGGTACCATCAACGTCATCTAGAAACTGCTAAAGAAGTGGGAGACAAGGCCGGAGAGGGAAGAAGTTATGGCAATCTCGGCATTGCTTATCAAGGTCTAGGACAGTTCAAAACAGCAATCGGGTACCATCAACGTCATCTAGAAATTGCTAAAGAAGTGGGAGACAAGGCCGGAGAGGGAAAAAGTTATGCCAATCTCGGCTGCGCTTATCGAGGTCTAGGACAGTTCAAAACAGCAATCGGGTACCATCAACGTCATCTAGAAATTGCTAAAGAAGTGGGAGACAAGGCCGGAGAAGGAAGAAGTTATGCCAATCTCGGCATTGCTTATGACAGTCTAGGACAGTTCAAAACAGCAATCGGGTACCATCAACGTCATCTAGAAATTGCTAAAGAAGTGGGAGACAAGGCCGGAGAGGGAAAAAGTTATGCCAATCTCGGCTGCGCTTATCGAGGTCTAGGACAGTTCAAAACAGCAATCGGGTACCATCAACGTCATCTAGAAATTGCTAAAGAAGTGGGAGACAAGGCCGGAGAGGGAACAAGTTATGCCAATCTCGGCTGCGCTTATCGAGGTCTAGGACAGTTCAAAACAGCAATCGGGTACCATCAACGTCATCTAGAAATTGCTAAAGAAGTGGGAGACAAGGCCGGAGAGGGAAAAAGTTATGCCAATCTCGGCTGCGCTTATCGAGGTCTAGGACAGTTCAAAACAGCAATCGGGTACCATCAACGTCATCTAGAAATTGCTAAAGAAGTGGGAGACAAGGCCGGAGAGGGAACAAGTTATGCCAATCTCGGCTGCGCTTATGACAGTCTAGGACAGTTCAAAACAGCAATCGGGTACCATCAACGTCATCTAGAAATTGCTAAAGAAGTGGGAGACAAGGCTGGAGAGGGAGGAAGCTATGGCAATCTCGGCTGCGTTTATGCCAGTCTAGGGCAATTTAAAACAGCAATCGGATATCATCAGCGTCGTCTAAAAATTGCTAAAGAAGTGGGAGACAAGGTCGGAGAGGAAGGAAGTTATGGCAATCTCGGTAACGCTTATCGAAGACTAGGACAGTTCGAAACTGCAATCGAGTACCATCACCTTGCTCTAGAAATTGCTAGGGAAGTGGGAGACAAGGTCGGAGAGGGAACAAGCTTTGGCCTTCTTGGTAGAATTCGTCTAAGTCAAGGAGAGTTTAAAGCAGCAATCGAGTGTGATGAACGTCACCTGGAAATTGCTAAAGAAGTAGGAGACAAGGCTGGAGAGGCATGCGCACTCTGTTCTCTTGGTGAAAGTTTTAAGTGCCTAGGAAATGTTTTGAAGGCGTTTGTCTACTTTCAGTCGAGTGTAGAGGTGTATGATGATATCAGGGCCAGTCTTCAACTCAACGATGAGTGGAAGATTTGTTATCGTGATCAACACCAAACGGCGTACAAAGGTTTGTGGCGTACAAATCTACAGCAAGGTAACGTCGTAGGGGCTCTTCTTGCCGCAGAAAAAGGACGTGCGCAGTCTCTGAGAGATCTCATGGACACAAGATATCAGCCTGGAGGTTCTTCAACAAACAGCTCTTCGAACAATACGTTTCTGAGTGCTGTTCCATCGAGCACAGTTTTTATGGCTATAAATGGTCCTTGCGTTTACCTCTGGGTAATACTCAGCAACAATAACATCCAGATGAGAAAGGTACATGTAAATAGTTTCAAGTATGAGAATGATTTGGAAATTTTTATTGAGCACCTGAACAAAACCGCTCTTGAGGAGATTGGTGCAAAAATAAATGTTAGGCGCGAAAATCCTTCGCTTGATTCGCCGAAACGGGAGGCAATGGCGAGTGATGTCATCCCAATTGATGTGTTGTACTCGAAATCAAGGGCTTTACAGAAGCTTTATGAAATCATCGTTACTCCCATTGCTGATTTGATCGAGGGTAGAGAGCTTACATTTGTTCCTGAGGGGCCATTTTGCCTTGTACCTTTCGCAGCATTGGAGGACTCCAAGTCAACTTATCTAAGTGATTCTTTTACAATTCGTGTGCTTCCGTCCTTGACGACCCTCCAATTAATTCCTGATTGCTCAACTCAATTTCATATGACGACTGGTGCATTGCTTGTTGGAGACCCATGTTTCAAAGATATCATCTATCAGGGAAGACGTTTGCGGCAACTTCCAGGAGCACGGAAAGAGGTGGAGATGATCGGACGTTTCCTCAATATCGCCCCTGTCACTGGAGAAATGGCAACAAAAGATGAAGTGTTAAACCGAATGTCATCGGTGGCGTTGGTACACATCGCAGCGCATGGTAAAATGGAAACTGGAGAAGTTTTTCTGGCACCAAACATCACAAGAGAAAACCCAAAACCTCAAGAGAAAGACTACCTAATGACAATGAATGACGTGGCAGAATCTGGACTGCGAGCACGACTTGTTGTATTAAGTTGCTGTCACACTGCTCGCGGGGAGGTTATGGCTGAGGGTGTGGTAGGCATCGCCCGAGCACTTTTGGGTGCAGGTGCTAGATCTGTTGTGGTAACCTTGTGGGCGATTGACGACGAGGGAACCCTGGAGTTCATGAGTTTCTTCTACGATGCGCTTGCTAAAGGAAAGAAGGCAAGTGAAGCTCTCAATCAGGCCATGAAGTGTATGAGAGAAATTGGAAAGTTCAAGGAGGTGAAGCACTGGGCACCATTTGTACTCATTGGGGATGACGTCAGCCTGGATTTCAACGATGTTTAGACGCTGAAGTAAGGAACTATTCTGTTTATAATTTTTACTTAAAAACATAAAAAGTGACTTTGAATCATAATTTATTGTTTATATTTGAGCAGTGTTGCTTTTGCTATTGTTTTGCTTTTAATCGGGTTAAAAGTTTATCTTTTTGCCCCAGCTAATTGAGATGCGGTACAATCGCGTGGAGAAACCTACGATTACAACAATCTTTTAAGAAAAGATGATACGAGCTAAAAAGGAAATATCTTATATGAAAATCTTGTTGTGTAGTGTATCTCTTCATGTCTAGGGAAAAATTTTATTGTAACTCAACGATCTATTCTAAATTTAGATTCTTTTATTTAACAGCTGAGGCAGTGAGCATTGGAATCCAGAGGAGTTTGTAGTTACCAACAAATGTTGATATTTGGAGCAAAAACCAGGAAGATACCGATGAAATCTACGTCAAGAGTCTTCTTTGCAAAGCAGAGACAACCAAAAGACGGCCAACGTCTAATTCAACAAGTGGCATTAAAGATTTCCATTGACTCAAAAAGTTGAACTGCTGTGACGAGCATGTAGAACTTTCGACACTCAAAAGGAGAACTTTTAAGTGTTTTGATCTTTGATATCTTGCTTAAACTTATTTCTATACATATTTTTAATGAGGAAGTTTTAAAATTATCAGGACTAGCAATCTGAAAAGTAACATTTTTTATCTAACTTAATCTATCAACAGGATCTCGGGCGTAACATTTACTTCGACGTTAGAACGTCTGGAAAACGCTGTCAGCGTTTTCTGACAGGTTTTTCTCGATCATTTTTTCTCAGGAGGAATGTAAGGCTATCATAGCCATATGCATGTCTAGAGAATTTCCATTGAACTTAGAGAGTAGTCAGTTGCCCCATTGCTCCGTGATCATAGTTTATGTTCGAAGGAAATTGTGATTAGCGGTTTGAGAATTTTTACTAAGTCATTGCTTAAGTCAATGTTATTTTAATTTCCGGGAAAATAACAGATTCTGACCTTTATGGCCGGAAGTTAGTCTTGGGATTACTTATTTTTTTAAGATTTCTCCTTTACGTTTGAATGCGATAGATTGTGTTTTTTTGTATAAGCATTTCAACGTATTTTTAGGATGCTGTTTAAACTAATCGTCCAAAGGCAAAACGAATATATTTTTTTTAATTTGTTACCGACCAGCATAAAATTGCGTATCCTACGAAGCATTGAAAGAAGCACAGAAATTGCGAGGGAGTAGGAAACAAATGATTTTATTTAGTCCCTTTAATTGGATTGTTTATCTATTGTATGAGTACAATAAAATAACGTTCGAATATCAAAAAATGAGACAAATCGTTGGACATTTTGTTGGAAGGGTAGGGAAAGTCAATAACAAAATGAAGAAAAGTCTCTAGCAACCTGCAAGCAGCAACTGCCTTGAATGGATATATATGTATATATATATGTAATAATTTATAGCTGTATGACAGTTATCGATGAATGCCTGAATCATATCTGTGAGGCCATCAAGTAATTGGCAGAATGTGTCACTAAAATTGAACCCCTAGGACAAACAAATGGGAAGAAGATAGTTATCAGAGTACTTAACCTCATAAAATCAATATTTCATCAAATAAATTCAGCTTTTCTCTTTCCCTTCTGTTTTATTTAGTTCTTTCACATGCTAAAGTAAGAAAAACAACTAAATCAGGACTTAGAGCACAAGAGTAGTTTTTGATTGTGTTTCTTGATGGGGACTCACGTTTTTTCTTCCTACGCTCGTGACAAGACGAAAAAACGTCTTTCTCTGAACAAAAGTTCGTTTCGAATTTCGCCCAGTGATCAGTGTAGCTTACGCGATTTTCTGTTCTTGCACTAGCCTGCGAGGAAGTCCTCACTATAACCGCTTTAAGTAGAAAACTTGGATAGAGATCAACGGAGAAATCTTTCTGCGCAAGAACAATCCAAGAAGGTATTTTGAGTCGCAATTTCCTCTTCCCCCCAATACCCCCTCCCCCTCCTCCCATACCCCCTCCCCTTCATACCCCCTCCTCTCATACCCCCTCCCCTCTATACCCCCTCCCCCCTTCTTTTTACCTCGCGCAGGCAGTACGGGTGAACTGAGGAGAAAGTTGCAACCCACAGGAAGAATCCTGGAGCAAACGGTGAGATAAAGAAACACTCCCACTTTTTTTCTATCACCCAATTTCTTCATCGTTCTCTACCTCTGGAGACTAACGTAACGATTGCACTTTAGATTGACTTTTATTCCACTTTCTTAGGCCCTAAAGCAAATGATGCAGCAGCTGGATCACGAACGGAACTTGAAATTCGACGCTTTTGAACGCGTGGAAGATCTTGAGAGACAGGTTCATCGCGTTTTTTTTTTTTTATTTTCTTCAGATAAGGTGGCGTCTTAAAGACATTATTCTGTACACTGGGTGGTTTTGTTCGCATCTCCGTATTTCTATTTTTTCTTCCTTTCAGATTTATAAATACAAGCAACATCTGATCAGCGATCTATCAAAGCCAGGAGTTGGAGCAGGTACGGTTTATGGCACGCAGACTAAAAATAATTCGAGTTCTAAAGAAATCCGTGACTATCCACGACTATCTGATGTTATTAAACGTTTTAATTTTTTTTGACATATGGAAGGATATTGTTGACACATACCGCTTCACTCTCTCTCCAACCCCCCCCCCCCCCGCTCCATAACGAATCACTAGCCCTTGCATTTTTAATTGAATTGACGTGTATGTTCTGTTTTAAATTGGTTTGAACCTCTTGCCCTGGATTTTATCCGCGTCCTTTCTTCTCGAAGAGGGTTAGACGCCGCTAGAGAACAAAGATAGTTACCTTAGTATAAGTGATCTTTTGTGCTTATGATTTCCAAATTTCAATGAGACTTTGGGCTTTTGATATAGCGTCTCTATGTTATGAAACAAACTGCTAAAACTCCGAACCAAGGGTTGGTGCAATTTACTCCGAATTGGAAGCTCTGGGTGTATTCCGTTGCACTTTAGAGCAAGTCATTTTACCCATATATTTTACTGACATTCTATTCTCCATCCTGGATTATAAATGGATTTTGGAGAATTTTCGGGGACTTGGCAAATTCTTGTAGGGAGTGGGGAATAACTCGCGGTGGACTCGGTTTTAGTTGCTTCTCACTGTCGAAACGGGATGATCACTGTAACGTAGCAACGTCAGCCACTTAGCCTGCGAGCAAAACTAAAGGACATATGTGAAAAATGAGAAATTCTCAGTGCTGACGTTATAGTAACCACACAAAAATCATGAGACGAACTCTTATCCTGGTCTCTTTTTATAGGCTCGAGAGCCGCATCACGCACAGACAAACGCCTCTTGTCCTCTTACCAGACGGTGCCGGACATCTACGCAGCGTCCCTGCTGTTCGTCCCATCCACCAGTCCATCCGGCTAAGCCTGTCAAAGTGGTGCAGCCAGTAGCTGGAGGAGGTTTATGGCCACTCCCTGTAGTATTTCCACAGAGACAAGCTCCCACACCGGACCCTGGTGAGTCATAACAATAGGTGATGGTTCTTTAGTTTTTTATTTGTTTGTTATTTTCTTTGACAATTTAGAGAGGACGGGATTAACGCTTTCCACCCTAGTTGTCAGAGATACGTCATCTGATTGTATCAGTTTTACCAAGTTCACATTTTTCTTGATGTTTCAGTGAGTGGCTCGTATTCACCGCCTCCCAAAATTCAAAGGCCGAAAACTGTAAGTACTTAGAGAACGATATTATTTGCCCAAGGCATTACGTCCTTTCGAATCCAGATGAATTATCATCCTAGCTTCCCGTTGAAGGACATATTGCACATAACTGCCTTGAGTTTAAAGGACTCCACAAATATTTGTTACAAAACAAAATAAGAGATAACATCAACAACAACAAGAGACGGGCAATAGAAGCAGTTTTCAACTTACTGTAGAAAAACCGAAATCAATCTAATCACCACAGCCAATCACAATAAAGGCCTACATCATTATTAGCCAATGAGAACTAATATTTAAACCAGGCATGCAACCAAAAGCATGGGAAAACGCAGCGGACCACGATTGGATTTCGTTTTGCCTGTGATTGGTTGAGCGGATGGTGCGAGTTTTCTGGACGAATCAAAGAAAGGGGTAAAGCAAAAACAGAGGCTCCCGGATTACTTTCGACACTCAAATTTACAGTTCAAATTCTCGATTCAGAATGTTCTAAATACTCTTCTTTCTTCCTGCAGCACACTGGTCGTTTAAGAGGGAAAATATCTAACAGTCGCTTGGGTGACCTTCAACCAGATGATGTTCCAGATACAAGACTTCCTTCAACACTTTTAACTTTTTTGCTGAGAGCAAAACAGACTCACTAATTGGGCTACGTTTAGCGCAATACGACCGAAACGACTTGAAAGGGCCCCGGAGAGATGAACTAGCAGCCGTAGCACATACTCGGGTTTTTTATAAAGCAGCTTGTTCACACGCTAGGGAAATGCTTTTCTTCTCTGATGATTTGGCAGCTTACTATTTTAGAGGAAGTCTATTACCTCGAATCTACAAGTTTACTCCCAGAGACACGAATTGGGTCCTAGGACTCGAAAATACGAGACCTCATCGTATTATTGACTCGAGTGATTAGTTTAATATTATTTTGAATATAACATAATATATGAATAATCATCACAAAGAAATTGTGTGGAAGAAACTTAAAAGCTCCAATAGAATAGATCAACATAGTGGAAAGTATTTTTTTATCTCTAGAATAAATGAGTTATTTATACCGTGATTATGGATACATTCTTATGCTAATGAAAACATTTGCTGAGGTTTTAACTTTTAAAAAAATCGATTGTAGAGAATTGTCAAGTGGAGGAGTTAGTTGCAGCAAGATCTTCCTTATACTATGTTTATTTTGTCTTCAGTGGTACAAATCAGATCAAAACATCTTAAAGGTTTTTATGAACCACTATTTTAAATGCAGGCTGGTAAAATAATTTTTGAAGAACTATATATAATAGAAACTGTAGATGAGAATCAACTCCGAAGCGTAAATTAAAGTGGTAAATGAAACCCATGAAAAACCCACTGAGCGTTAGCCCTAGTAAAGGGTATCAAGGAACTACACGAGATAAAAAGAAAAAATCCTTGTGACCTCGGTGGGAATCGAAACCACTACCTCCGAATTAGATCTACCGTTGTCCTGCCTACTAAGCTTCATTAGGGTTAACGCTCACAGAGTTTTTTATGGGTTTTATTTAGCACTTTAATTTAAACTTCAGGGTTAATTCTCTGTTCCATCATTCATTAATGACTATGACAATTAATATCTACGAGGGCTCAATGACGAGCCGCTGGTCGGAAAATGATACCTCACTCCTTCCTCAAGGAACGAAGACTGAACTTAAGAAGGCGGAATGCGGGTTCATTGATGAAGCAGAGTTCATAGCCTATTAACTCTGGTGAAAAGAAGAACTTAAAACGTGGACGATGTATACATTTAATCTCAACACTTAACGGATAATGCTCATTATCAAAAACTAGATCATTGGATAATGCAATTCAAGAATTTTTATTGGCTTAGCCATTATGGTATATCAGCCAATGTACCATAATCTACAAATATGGCAAGCGTACGTGTCAGCTTAAAATTAAAAGGGAGCTAGAAATTTAATAAAATTTAATAATTTAATTTAGCGTTTTTAATAAAACAATTATTCCGCTCGCGCTTGTTGGATATGAGATGACTATAGCCAACGAGGCGCCGAGTTGGCTATCTATCATCTCATATCCAACGCGCGCTCGTGGAATAATTGTAAACTACCGCTTCTGGTTTTTCGCAGGAAAAAAATATTTAGCCAATCTCTAACTTGACTTCAAATTCTACTAACAAAGGTATAAGGCAAGAGGGGTCTGTCAAACAAAGTCGTAGAGATAATAATAATAATAATAAATAATAAAATCTTTATTACCGTGTCAATGTATTTAGCTCATAGAGCTAATTGGGGACACCTACTTTTACTAAATTAATAAAAAAAAACTATGTACAGTATCATAATAAGTAACAATACAGCCGATAAACTATGCATTAAAATTTTAAAATATTTAGAAATATCAACAGTGTTCAGATAACATAAAAATACTTGTACCATGCAGATAATAAAAAAAAAAAAAAAAAAAAAAAAAAAAAAAAAAAAGTCACGTGCTGCAAAGATTGCAGCAGTTGCCACTGTCTTCCACTAGGCTGACCAGGTCAACTCTACGGATTCTAGTTTTAAAGATACTAAGGCTTGGTAGTTCACGCATACCATTTTCTAATTTGGACCAAATATATGGTCCTTGATACCTTAGTGTGTGTTTACCATAGCGTATAGTGTTAAATCGTGGTATTTCAAAGTCACTATTCCTAAGGTTATAACGAGTACCCTTTCGAGTAAATATCTCAGATATGTAGCTGGGTACTAGATCGTTCTTTACTTTATACATTAGTGTTGCTATGTCCTGTAAGCGTCTATTATGAAGCGTAGGTAACTTAGCACGCTTAAGAAGTTCCTCATATGTCTCTGTTGTTGTTTTGAAGACCGCACGCAGGGCTCGCTCTTGGATGCGTTCGATTTTGCGCCCATCTGAAGATTTACAAAAGTTCCAGACTAAATGACAGTATGTTAAATGTGGCATTATAGCTGTTTTATACAGTATGAGCTTAGCTTGGCATGGTATTAGGTTACGCAAGCGCATGAGGACTCCTACTTTCTGGCTGGCTTTAGTGCATATTTCGCTAATGTGTTGTGTAAAGTTAAGGTTCTTGTCTATATTTACCCCTAATAGCTTGATTTCTTCAGTTTTCCTGATCGCGTCATTGGCGATGGTGAGAACGCTGCCCTTCTTATCTGCATCTATGTTTCTTGGGTTAATCGTAAGAGACTGAAACTTATCTGGATTTGCCAAGAGGAAGTTGTCCCTATACCATAACAGTGCTTGTTGACCCTGAGTCACTAGAGTAGATTCGACTTCTTCATAGGTTTTTCCTGTCACATATAATTGGTGGTCATCAGCATAGAGCGTAAGGTTTGAGTCAGGGATATGAAATGCCATATCATTTTGGAACATGTTCCAGAGGAGAGGGCCAAATGACGATCCCTGAGGACAACCACGTTCCATAATTCTCCATTCACTCGTGTGGCCATTTATTTTTACTCTGTTTAGCCTGCTATCAAAAAATGATCTAATCAGTTCAAGTGAACTGCTATTAAAACCGTAGGCATCCAGCTTTTTTAGAGTGAGTGAATAGCTTAACGAGTCAAATGCTTTACTCATGTCAGCAGATAATATTGTTACCAGCTCTTTTCTGTCCACTGCAGACCTCCAGTCTTCAATCAACATCAGCAGGGTCGTCTCACAGCTGTGTTGTTTTCTATAAGCTGTCATCCTGTGGTACAGAGCAGGGTCATAATGTCTGGTCACTTGTTTGCTTAGTAAATGTTCAAAAATCTTGTCCACACATATAAGTGAAGTGATTGGACGATAGTTCGATTTGTCTTGTCTGTCTCCCTTTTTAAATACAGGGGTCCATTCGCCTTTCTTCCATTCAGATGGCCACTCGCCTAAGTCAATGCAGTTATTGTAAAGTCTAGTCAGGGATGGTGCAATTCCTTCAGCCACAATATCAAACTCGAGTTGTCTCGCAATTTGTAAGATGGTGTAGAAGCTCACGAGGCATTTGTATTTAGGACAATCTATCTGATCATCTGCTGTCATTTGCGTCAAGAGAGTTAGTGACACAAGGGATGATATCTGGCAAAGAATGTTAGCGGTTGGAGCGACTTTATCCACCACAATACTGTAAAATATGGTCATTAGTCTGTCCATTTGGAAATTCTTTGGACCTAACTGGTCTAAACAATTATTCACTATCAAATAATGAATAATAATAGGTAAATACGCTTTTGACTGATTCTTCTTTATACAAGGGTTTTAAAAGCAATATCAGCACTCTTGGAGCAGAACCACCTTATTTAAAAACAATAATAATAATGGTGACTGTGCACATATCTTTCTCAACCTTAACAGAAAGAGGAATGTAATTTTGATAAGTAGATTCCTACTCAATAATACCACAGTGCTTCTCCTTTAAAGGAATCTTCCACCTACCAGATGTCTGAGCTCATTCAAATCCCTACACACAGAATAGAACACACTCAGGAGAAGCTGGCAGTATGCTTTGAAAAATTCCACTGGATATGAAGATGGGCTGTCTCTTGCCATGATCTGCCGCAATTCAGACTTTGAATATTCGGGAAAGGGAATGACAAAGGGCTCATAGAATCCAGTACCAACTTGAGACTTTTCCCAAAACATTTGACTGAGCAAGATGACAGAAATGTTAGCTGAGTTAGTTCCTGAAGTCTTAAAAAGGCAGGAAGAAAATTTGCCTCGATATCTCGAAGTGTCTCTGCTTTGTCAAGCACAATATAGAATGTTTCATTCATGAGTTCCTTCCCTGATAAAGTATGTTTAAGGTGGTGTAAAAAGTCTGTCATATTTCACATTTGGGAGAGGCATTCCAATTGTCCTCTTCATCTCGATCTTGCAGCCGGAATAAGATGTGCTCAAAAATCAGTCTTGCCGTAAAATTCTCAACACAGTTTGTTGAGGACATTAGCAAGAAGGCTCATCTTTTGATTGATTATTTTTGATTGATTAGTTTACTAATTTCAGAATGATCTTAGATAGCCACATAGTTACAGTGCTTATCGGTTTTTCTGTATTTCTATTGGTTTTGTAATCGGACCTTTCAACGTCACCACGCGCATATAAAAGGCAAGTTTAGCGTCCCTTTAATCAGTTCTTCGTAAGTTTTGAATAGTCTTGGCAAACTTTCGCCCTTTCGTTTTTCTCAACCTTTGGCACAAGCGGGACCGACATGTGAGTACCTTTGTAACTTTGCTTTTTCCTTTCCAGTCTTTTTAGTGTTAGGCGACAATATACAAACAAATTTTGCAATGATCTCTACGGATTTAAGATTTAAAGGCCAAATTAATTCGTGCCTATTTGCGAGTCAGTGAACGCCCATCATTTAGATAGAATAATGGGCTGTTTATCAGCCACCAAAATTCTTTTAGTTTGTTTCGAAACTTTTGTTCTGTTTTACTTGTGTATTGTTAATCTCGTTATAGACGTTAGAACCCAGTATTTGACACGCGAATCTTTGATTATAATTATGTATTCCGCGGCTTTTCATTAGATTGAAAGAACTTCGTTGTATTGTTGTTTCAGTTTACGATCGATCGTTCGATAGATTCATTGACTGTGAGAATAATTGTTATTTTCGTCATTGATTGTGGTTCGTGGTCGATTGCCTTTCAAGAATAAAGATTCGTGCAAACAGTCAACTTTGGTTCGTCATTTCGATCAGTAAAGAGTCCCAAACACCTCGTTAACCGCGTTTTGGAGCGACACGCCCTTGAACTTGAGAATTTAGATTTTGGTCGCCGTAAACGCTACACTGTTAACTAAAACATGTGGAAGCTGTTATATCACAGGGAAAAAAACAAAAAACCAAAGAGAGAGTTACTATCAGTAAATGATTTGATCCAAGGATTACTAGAGAATTATGTTGTGCGATCGTTTGCATGGGGTTGGCAGTGTTCTCCCATACTCAAGTTAGGAAGGACAGGTAAAAGAAATTTAAACCGTTAAAGCGATTCTTTTACTTGTTGAATTTTCAAGAATATCAAAGGATTTTAGACAGTAATACAAGGTACCACAAATGGTAAATTTTACCGGCACTGCCTAAAAGAGAGAACACTGGGTTAGTCGAAGAAAGGACTGCTATTGTCAATAATTTGGGTTTTTGACAGCCTGAGCAGAAATTAATGTCTCTCACAAGTGAGCAATGATGAAACAACAACTCAAACTCATAAAATTCAACTCACAAACAAGTTTGATCATTACTTGACTCTGATGCCTCATGATGAGATCTGCTCAGCTTATCTAACCATCAATCTCAGTCACTAACAACAGTCTCTTTAAGAGCCTTACCTAATACACGCATGCTCACAATGTGATTGACAATATGTGTTCATCTCAAGTGACTGAGATGAAACAGTATGGCCTGTATACAAAATGTATCTTTGCATTCAAAGAAAGAGTTTGCAAATGCGGAACCATTCAATGACAGCTGTGTGGGAACAGGGCTGAATAATGAAATGCTACATCAGAGGGTAACAACAACGTGGGCTCAAGCATGCAAGGTATAAAATTTAATGAAATTACCGCAAAGTAACTAGAGCTGACATTTAAAACCCAGGCATTTTGTTGTCCTGCAAGACATATTCCTATTTCCAGAGTTTTTAAGGAGAAAATTAATTTTCGAAAAGTTTAAGAGAGTTGAGGCAAAAAAATAGGAAATCAACCATGGAAACGAATCAAAGTCTGTTTTCTATGGCAAAATGTAGGGCATGTACAAACGTTATTCAGCTCTGTCCTGTGTGGTTAGTTAAATGATATAAGGTTACCTCCCATAAGCCTTCAGGAGCCTATTTGAGTATGGTCAATAGCCCTTCGACACCAAAGAGTGCCTAGAATCTAATTTCTCCTTACAATATCGCCCCTGAATCGCGCCTAAAGGTCAAGAGAATAAAGAAAATGACCACCAATTGCAAGATGTTCTTGATTTTTCAACAAATTCTCTCTGTCAGTACCTTATTAGGAAATGCATAAAAAGGGCTGTGGTCTAGCAGCGCCCCGTGGCTCCTGGCACCTTACTTTTGCTCTTGAGCCACTCGCGAATCTTTTTCCATAAAAAGTATATGCTGGGCACCCTAGATTTCAGAGTTTCAGAGCACTGGGTTCGCTTCAATTTTTCTTAGAGCACAGCCTTGATAAAGAACAGTAATAGAGATTACATTAGTTATTTATGCTCGTTAAAACTAAAGTTACCATCCGTAAGATAGGGCAGTCTGTTTTCACGTCACGACACGCAAAGTCACCATTACAAAATTTTTTTCTTACTCGGCAATAATCGATCGATGTGATTTCTCTCAAATTAAACTCGTTTGAACTCACCTCCAAATTTCTCAACCAGTTTTCAGAGTATGGCAAGTGCACGCACGATTTCCTTTTGTAAACGTCCATTTTGCACGCAAGAATCGCTGCATTTCACGCGGTAGCTGTAAAACTAAGATATGCGAAACGTTTGAAGAATACTTGTTTTTCCCATTTTTGGAGTAAAACTACTACAAAAGGCAATCAGTCTCAGCCTTAGTGTCTTTTACCTACACTGTTACTCATGATGCATCAAAATCGTTTAAAATTTAAGAGACTTTGTTAAGGATGACAGTATTGACGCAAAGAAAATCTAGATATTAATTTCACAGAGATGTCAACAGTACTTCAACATGCAACGTCTAGCTTTAGCCTTTAAAGGCGCAAACAACTACTGTAATTAAGTACATAATATTTTAAAACAACGATGATATTTAACATTTCTAAGTTTCCTCAATGTTTCTAAGAATTTCATTGTCGTTTTAAGCGTCGATCTTTCTCATTAAGAACAAAAAATCTGTTCTTGCAGCTAATCGGTCAAGTACTTTGCTCCGGTGTGCATACTTGTTTAAAGCACGACCTCTTTCATCGAAGAATACAGGCATTCGATGACGTGGAAGTCCAGCATCTTTATCTCCATCTAAATAAAGGGTAGCCACATCTTTAACTGTTTCTTTACACTGCACTGGGATTGGAAAACACCAATCAACGTTTGTTCTTTCGACAAGCGTGTCATTTAATTGTCCTCCTTCCATTTTTTTATGCCTTCATCACAGAGTAAAATGACTCGACAACTGCCAAAGAGCCACTCATAGCTGAGTGCAACATCGAGTGCAATACAAAAGGTGGTATGATGTTGTCCATAGCAGCACTGTATGGTGAAAAGTTGACTTTGATTTTCAACGTAGACTCACGTCAGATATTCTGGACAAATATATCTATCCAGGGAGTAAAGAAATTATGCTAAGTGAATGCTGTTTTCTCGAATGGGAAAAACTATGTTCAATTTTACGCCGTTGCAAGAAAATTGACGATCTTATAGTGCCGTGGATTGTTTATTCAAGAACAATAATTGTTCCAGATTTTACGCAAACATTGAACATCGGCCATTTACAATTTTTGGAATTAAATCATTGTAGAGTTACAGACTTGCTCTTCAATCAGCTTCCCTCAAAGTGCCCACTTCTGAAATTTTTTGTTCTACAGGACTGCCACGAGATAGCCAGGGAAGCTTACATAAACTCCCATTTTAAAACACATGGATGTCTCACCCTTATCAATGTAGCAGGAAATAGAGAAGCTCTTTCAGTAAACTGTGTAATTGAACTACTGAAATATATAGCTACCGTAAAAGAATGGTGGACATCCGAGGAAATCATTTTACAGAGGAGGATTTTGATAGAATTGTAAAGGAACACCCAGATGCAATCGAAAGAATAAAGGATGTTGAGGAATACCGTTTCATGTTAAGTTGAAACCAACTGAAGCAGAACCTTTTTTGTTCTTGTTTTGTACGTTCATTTTCGTGCAGCCAAGAAACTGCATGTTTACTGTGATTGAAAGAGACGCAAGTTACAGTAAAGTTGATAATATTTATTTAGCACTCAGTTTTATCTCTTTTTAAGTCTTAGTTATAAATTTGGCGATATTTGTGATAAAAAACAGAAACAAATGTCTGTCAGTGACTCTCAATCCGCCTAGTCTCAGTCCCCCAGAGGTTGTCACTTAGGTATGCGCAGCCTCGAATGCTCCATTGACGATTGAATTCCAACAGCTGTAAATCGCGTTACATTCGGTTGCATAAAAAGGTGTTCGAATTTTTCAAAGACCGCTTTGAGTGAGGAAAATTAACTATATTGCTAGATTCTCTTTAAGCTCAACGCTTAGCGAGCCAACGGGGCACATAACTGCAACCACTGCATCACCATGCACGCTGGGCACAGGTTACCCAGGCTCACTGTTTGTGTCACGTACACATGGTTAAATGGAGAGAACATATGGGGCGAAGTTAAGGTCTTGAAATTTTCTTGAAAATGGAAATCAAAATCAATGAAACTTACCATGTGGTGATTTGTTGTTGTACTTTATATATACACGAAGTTTCGGGAAAAATACACCTCTTCACTTTTCCTTCATAAAGAAGAGTATTTTTCCTAAAACTTCGTGTACATTTAAAGGAAAACAGAAAATCACGCCATGGTAAGTTTCATTGATTTTTATATCCATTTTCAAGCAAATTTCCAAACCTAAACTTCGCCCCATATGTTCTCTCTTTTTAACCCTTTGTACGTGACACAAACAGTGAGCCTGAGTTACCTGTGCGCTGGGTTGCACGCGTGAGTTTTCGGTCACATTGCACGCGGTGCACGCGGCAAAAAATGGCTCTGCACGCGCGAGATCTCGTCGAGTTCTGCCATACTCTGCAAACTGGTCTCTCAGCAAAGTCTGCACGACAAATGACTTCCCTGTACCGATGTGTCCACAACTGGAGATCGCTGAAAAAGAGAACGCCTCCCTTTGCCCAAAAAGAGTTAAAATTGTATCGATTTGATTCTTTCTGCCAATTACTTTGGTGTAAAGTTTCTTCACGTCGTCTTCACTAAACTCGAATGAATAGCTATAGCTCGCCATTCGTCATATTGCTTAACGCAAAGGCACTGGGGCGAGTTGCCAAATCTTTTACTGTCCAGGAGTAGGTGCATTGCTGGTTTTTGGTCTGCGTTTTGTTTTATGATCTCAAATTGAGGTATTTTGGTCCTTTTACCTTGATAAATGCAACCAGGACCTATAATATCCAGCGATAGACCCATAGCTTATTTTGGACAACTTTATTTCATTTTTTCAACGGTTTGAAATTACGAGAATAACTCTCCTCACTCTACTTCTGTTGGGAAGGATTCTTTAGAAAACCAAGATGGCGTCCTTTGTTTTCACTGTTCTCTATTTCATCTTTATAACTTTGTGTATGACTGTATTTACCCTTGTTCTTTGCTTCGTGGTTTATCTGCAACATAAACACAAGACACTTGATCACATTCCAGGTCCTAAACGAGATGGATTTTTCCGAGGAAACATACAGACAATCGAACGCTTGAAAAAACAGCATGGATTCACCAACGGCTTCGAGGTTTTCAAGTTTCTTTCCCAAGAGTACGGCCCTGTGATAATCGTCTGGATTTTTCACATTCCGTTTGTCTACGTTTCAGATGTCGAATTAGTCAAAAAAGTGCTGATTACCTCCAATCTCCCCAAAGATGCTTGGTCTTACGATCAGCTTGGTTTCCTCTTTAAGGAGAGGTTTATGGGTAAAGGTCTTGTTTCTGAGACTGATCATGGAAAATGGAAATCCAAACGGCTGGCAATCAATCCTGCATTTCACAGGAAGTATTTAAAGGAGCTTATGGAACAGTTTAATTTGAGTTGTCATGTGTTTTTGGCAAGACTGACTGAATTAGCTGATGGTAAAACTGAGGTGAAAATGGCAGATGAGTTTAACCGGATAACTTTGGATATAATAGGGAAGGTAGGTAAGGAGTGTATTTCGCAGTTAAGATGCAATTTAATTTTAATGATATGAATGACTCATCATTAATGATACAAATGCACTCACCACTCTACCCAATAACGAATAGTGAGCATACCTTTTTTTATCTGCACCCTCCTTTTCAATGTCCAGATTTGGAGTGCCTATCCCCCTCCCACGTGGATTATTTCTCGTTTTGGGCTATGGAGGATTCACTACTGAATGGGATCACAATTTTACAACTGCATTGCCAATAATGGGGTTGCATTTTCAACAGCTTAACACTAGAATGGGGTAAAACATTCTGGAAATTAACAAAGGAATTAAAATTGGGGAAATTCAAAAAAGTTTTACCTTATTTCCAAATATAATCAAGATGGGTCTATAATTGGCCACACAGTAGACTGTAATAGAGTAGGGGCACTGAAAGGCCAGTAGCAGGTACACTGCACCCAGCCAAAACTGAACCAATTACCCTCCCCCCACACAAGGCCTGTTTGGTGGTGCTGATACATCGTTATTTTTTCAGCTCATGGCTGACCCATTTTAAAACTTTTCTTCTAGTCTACTCAGTATCCTTTTGGAGTTGCACCAATAACACTAGCGACCTTTCTGCATATGTATGGCATAAAGCTTGTACTTTCTTTCTTTTTCAGGTGGCGTTTGGAATTGATCTAAATGCTGTCAATGATTCTGATTCCTTGTTCCCAGCAGCCATTAAAGAGTGTTTAGTTGCTCCAATTTGGTGTTTATCCCATCCTCTTCATGCTATTGATTTCACAACCTATGGCTATCAAAACACTGTCATAGCAGCAGTTCATTTTTTACGGGATACTGGCAAGAAGATCATAGATGAGAGAAGAAAGGCAATACTGAATGGTGATGATGTTCCATCAGATATTCTCACCTATATCCTGAAGTCAGCTCCTGAAGACACTCAGTTGGACTATGAAGAGATGTTGGATCATTTTATCACATTTTTTATTGCAGGTATAACAAGCACTGACAATAGCATAACATGTTAAAGTGAAGTCTGTTTATGAGCCAAGTAACCCATAAGGCCCGCACTTAGCCCCGGTTTCCGTACCATGAAGCAACAAGGAGTATTTGTACTTCCCCCCCCCCCCAAGATGCCATGTTAGTCCATCGTAGGGTTACCCCCAGTATTAATATTGTTTTAGTACCCATTTAACAAACACCTAAATGAAAAGAGGCACTGTGACAATAAAGTGTCCTGCCTACATGTAAGAACACAACACAACGTCCTCAGGCCAGGGCTCTAACCTGAACCAATTGATCTGCACTAACTATGAGGCCACCATGTGTTCATGATATAACATGTACAATGTAGGAAATGTGGGGAATGCTTTGAACAACTTTCAAATTCAAATAATGGAGTAAAAAAAAAGTTAACTACAACATCGTTTTAAAGAAAGCAGTTTTGACCTCATTCAGATTCTTTCTCTTTCACCAACAATATGTTAGCTAAAATGTTCAAAAGTCACTTGGTAATTTCATTATCTTTCTTACTTTTTACTAAACATGGTGCTTGCAAAGCAAATCATTCAATATTTTCATTCACTTTTTCAGGCCAGGAAACCACTTCAGCAGCTTTGTCCTTTATGTTGGCTGAAATAGCAAAGAATCCTGAAGTTGAAAACAAGTGAGTAAAGTGTTACATAAATCTCCTCTCAATCTAGTATGCATGCATCATGCCACTACATTTCAACAGCATTCTGTAAAATGTAGAGACCTGAGTAATAATCAGGGATAAATTCATTTCAAATTTGTCACAGGTTAGTGCAAGAGGTTGACGATATCCTTGGCTCTCGTCAGTATGTTTCGTATGATGACCTTGGCAAACTAAGTTACATGGGTCTTGCCATGAAAGAAACACTTCGGCTTCACCCCAGTGTCCCTGGTTTCACCCGCGTAATGGATAAGGCTGGTGAATTAGGGGGGCACAGAATACCAGCAGGAACATTGATAAATATCGGCGTGTTTACTTTACACAACAGCCCCAAGTATTGGGACAACCCTGAGAACTTCAATCCTGAGCGATTTTCAACCTTAAATGATGAAAAGGAAGGAGGACATTCCCACTATGCCTACATTCCTTTTTCACTTGGCCCACGGCATTGTATCGGTCAGACCTTTGCCGAATTTGAGTTCAAGGTACTCATGTCACGGTTTCTGAAGTCGTTCAAGTTTAAGCTGGTTCCTGGACAGGATTTGAACTATGAGGAACCCAAGACAACACTATCACCAAAGGACAAGATTCGTTGCACTTTGACTTTGCGTTGATTGTTGTTAACTGAACACTGTTAACATGCATGTTTGATTCAAACAACTGAAAATTTAATTATACCAAGGACCATAAGCAGTTAGAGGAAAATGTCAATTAAAAAATGGATATTTTCACAAATGGCTGGATTCATTTACTGTCTCTTGCAGCACCACACCTGAACTTCAGCAAAGCGTACATGACCAGATCAAGTTTCAAATGAAAACTTGTATAATTATTTTGCGGCTCAGTTTCTGTTCTCAGACTATGCAAATATTAATGATTTCACATTCTTGTTGTTATTCAGAGGTATAGACTAAGAAATGTACACAGTTTTAAAGCAATTGTTCTGTCCATCAAATCTTTTGTTTTGCCACATTTTGTTACCATCACCATTGTGGTTTACTTAAGGTCCTTAATACTGGGTTGGTGCAGTTCATGGAAAGCCCCTGGAATTCATGGAATTCTCACAGACTTTGCAAGCAAAAGAACTCATGGAAGCTAAGTGCCAGTCATGAAAAGTAATGGTTAGGAATTTTAGGATTCCACAAGAGATTATGAATATTTTGTTAGTGAAATTTATAGTTTTATTTCCTTACAATCTCTTTAAATACAAGTAATAACATCTTCAACGGCACAAGAACTGCCTCTGATATAATTATAAGAGGCTTATAAATTTATCAATCGATATAAGTTGAACTAATTGGTACTTTTATTATTCTTACATGTTCAAGTACACCTGTTGCTCTTAGTTTGACTTGTACATTTCTTATTAAGGAGATTTTTTTCAAAAATTAATGTCTCCTGGAATTTACAGACAAGAACACTTTACAGAACACAGTATAATACTACAGGAAAAGTTCATTACCTGTTGAAGGAATTCCATGTGAAAACCGTTATTGCACAAATTACAAAGCAATGAGGGTAACATCAGTTTTCAATTATAATTTAGTGTGGAATTCAAGAGTCAGGTAATGGATCTTCCTTGAATCGCATAATTGAATACAAAATAAGAAAAAAAGAAAACAGCGATAATATTGTTTGTTTGAGCACAAAAATAAGAGTTGCAAAACATTTTTAACTCGCAATTCCATGCTATAATACCTCTTTGTTAACCAATCAGAATGCAAGATTTATTCAATTACGTGACTATTTAGAACGTGTAAGTGTGTACAAAGAAGAAATCTATCAAGAGAACTGTGTCTATAGATGGTGAAAATACTATTTGCCCATGGCAAATATTAAGTTATTGTCAACACTAGCGTTGAAAGTTTTAGCGATCTGAGACTGTTTGAATTTATAATTTAGTCCTTGTCTCAGCAATATAATTTGAAAGGTCTCTGATTTGTATAATATTTCTCAGCTGCAACATGCGATATCCATTTGTTCCAGATCTTTGGCTGTTACCTTGTCATGAAAGCAAAACTTGTTTGCCTTGCTCTATAGCAACAAGACACAGACCATAGTCACTATAATGTCATACATGTCTGCTTTCACTGTCAAAAGAGAGGCAAGGGCCTGAATAATTGACAGACCATAGAGTTTCAGGTCTTGAGAACTGATCTATTAGTAAGTAAAATTAGGAGTTTACTTGAATCAGCAGTTGATCTTTAACATGCCACTTGGCAAGAAGCAGACTCGCCATTCTCTGTATTTGACTCTAAATTCAATGAAACAGGACTACAGAGAACTCTTCCATCTTTTCCCACTGCTTGAATCAATTGAACCTAAAAATAAATTTCAAGTGATAATGTACTAATTAAGTAATATATTGGAACAACCAGAGTGTAACTAAACATAGAGGTTAAAACTCTCAACTGGCTGGGGGTAGCCCAGTTGGTTATAATTATTCAAAACACAGCCAAGTAGTTGAATTCATGACAACCAGGACTTGAACTGGGAACCACCAGATTACACAAACTGTCCAGCACCCTAACCTCTCCAAGGCTCGAAATTAACACTCGCAAACTCACAAAATGAGAGTAATTTTGATAATCTGTGAGTGAGAAAATAATTATCCACTAGCAAACGTTTTCAAGAGAGCTAGAATCATCCATGTCTCCCAAACATTTGGAGAAAGCTATTCAAATGCAAGAATAAATATTATACAGATGACATCTGAGGAAAATAAAGCAGTGGATGCTGAGCATTTTGATAGTCACTGGTCAGCAGTATTACACTGATTGAGGCTCTGTGCCAAACCTCTGCATTCGTGTGTTGTTGTTGTTCCTTGTGGTTTTGGAGCTATCATTTTCATTACCCATGTCAAATGTATTCTTTGAGTAAGAGCGCCAGTGCCAGTGGTAATTAATTTGCTAGTTGTCTCACCAGTTTGCTGATAGAAAAAAATCTTACTAGCAAAACTTTACAAGTGGACTAAAAAGTTAACTTCCAGCCCAGCTCTCCACACACCACACTGCCTCCCTAAGTATTAAGTAGATGTACTATAAAGTTCATTATTGCTAGCATTTACACTTTCAATTTTCACTGGTTTGCTGTCTACAGAGGTGTGAAGATTGTCTCAATTAACATCCAAGTCATCTAAAAAGATTCAATCATGTGCTAAATGTGTTTAAAAAAGACTCACAAACTTGTCCTTCTTTTTCCAGTTTGGTTAGATGATGGTTGACATTGTTTTCAGCTGCTTTGTGAAGGTACCAAGGAGTTTCCTGTGTGAAAAGTGTGATCAGTTTGTAAATTAATTGGATTTGTATAAAGTAAGAACTAATTAATTGAACACCTTTGAAAAACCTGACTATGATCAAGGAGGTAGTGTGGTCAAGTGATCAGCGTGTTGGACTCACAATCCACTGCTCCTGGGTTCGATTCCTGTCCCGACCACTACCTGGATTTGTTTCAAGGTAGCTCCGAGTTCAAATCCTTGGCAATGCTTGTACATAGCCAGCTGGTCTGCCTCTGGCCAGTTCAGATTCTTAATCATGTTATATGTTCAATTTGAATTATTTGTTTCAGTTGTTTTTGAGGGCCACTATAGTTCATCAGTTGAATTACTGTCATGTGTTACCCCCTCTTAAATAAAGTTGTTATTTATTGATTTAATATTTATTTATCTTCATTATTTTAACCCTCAACCCCACCTTGGATGTTACAACAATTTCAGTTTGTTTTCTAGCAGCCAAACTAGCTGGTGGAAATCGAAAACCACTAGCCAAAACTGAACTTCAACTAATCTGTGGCTAGTTGGCTACTGCTAGTGTTGATCCCAGCTTCTATTTTTCTCTCTACTGTACCACTCATGAATATCAAATAATGTGAAATAGATTTTGTTGCAAACTCAGCTACAATACAAAGTATGTAATTATGAAAGAAATTAGTTCAATCTCAATTTTGACAAAACTTACAACATAGACTTTCTTTACAATGTCCATTGCAGTTACTGGATTTTCCGGTTTTTCTCCTAAGGCTTGAAGTATCTAGAATCAAAACACTGCATAGTTGATTTAATAGAGCTACAATCCTATTTAAAACAGATTTTCTTCAGCCTTTAAAACAAAGTATCTTATACTCAACTGAGGTACTTCTGCTGTAAATGAACAGCAAATTCATATAAACTATCACATATTGTCTTGGAGTTTTGTTTAAGGACAACTGCATGTCACAGGGCTTCTTTAAAACTTGAAGCTCTCAAAAGCGAACTTCCACAGAAGCTTGCTAACCCTTCAATTCCCAAGATGTAATTGTAAATTCCCCCCTCTGGCTGCTACACATTTCCTTGTAACTTAGGTACAAGAATTTGGTGTTGGATCAAGATAACTTTTACATGTACCTGATGAGTTTGAATATTCTCATTACCTGTTTGCTTAATAAGGTAAGGAGTCATAAGGAGAAGTTGCATGTAAAAGACACCCCTTGAGGTTAAACAGTTTATTACCTACCACACATATAAATCTACATTAATTTGATTTAATAAAAGTGAATTTGAATTAAATCTAAACTTTCAAAGGCTTCAATTAATGCCCATCTGAATTGAAAAATAGTGAACACCACAGCATGGATGCATGCAGGAGGTTGCTAAGCATGAGTCATGCGAAGCGATAGATGCGAGCGACTCTAGCTTTTCGCATCTCTGCTGTTTTAACAATTTTAGCCTGTGTTAAACCTTTTCCCAGGTTGAAAATCATGATGACTTTTTTACTACCGGGGAAGGTCGGGTTCATATTCAGGATCAAAGAGGATACTACATCCTATACGATACGGCGCTTGCAAGCTTTAAGTAAGTGCATTTTTCGTCAACACCAGTGAAAGGTAGCTTACGAGTTGTTCCTATTTTTTTCTTTCCTTAAAAAAGACTATAGGAGGCGCGGCAAAAGACAAGCAAAGTTTACACAAGTTTAGAGGCTTTCTTGTTTGTGTCTTGTGGCATTTTAATGTTTTGATGTTTTACAACAGGGAACTGGAGACAGAACTTCTTCTTGTGGCCACTCATTTCCTTCAAAAAGACAAAGATTTGAGGCTGCCTAGAAATCTGAAGGTTAGTTTCTGAAGGTTAGCGCTAGAAATCATCATCCCTGCTAAAATAGAAAGATTTGATAATGTTTTTGTGCCTATGTTAGTTTCAGGGAGATCATATTGATCTGGCAGCGTATGGACATCAGCAAGTGGGCAGATTTGCTGTTCTTTTAGATTTGTGGACAAATGAAGCTGCATATTTGGAAAACAAGAGACAGGTAATTGCCCGGATAAGACAATCTATATAAACCTGCAGTGTTTAAAAGCAGTGAAAAGGGCTGCATCTACACCATTTAGCTGACAGACATGTTGGCTTCAAGGTTAGCGCGCTGAACTTAGAGTGGGAAATGTTGAGTTCAATTCCTGGCCGTTATCTTCGAGTTATCTTATTAGGGATCTTAAGTAAACCACAATGGCAATGGCAACGAGGACGTGATAGAACAAGAGAACTAGTTTGCAAAATAATAGCTGTGCACGTGCATTTTAAAACTTTGAACACTTCTTAGCCATCTTCTGCCAAACAACAAAGTGAAATCATCAAAACGTACGTGGTCTGAGAATTGAAACACCGACGCTAAATTATTCAAGTTTAAATTTGGAACCCAACCCCGCTCATATACATGATGCTGAGGTTAAGGTGTGGCGCCGTAAAATAAGCCATTCACGAAATTCTTGTTATAAATTTAAATTAAATTTTTTAATCAACGTTTTCTTTGCCGTTGTCGCCATGACTACTTAGGCAGGGCCAACACTAACAGTAGCCAACTAGCCACGGACTAGAAGAAATTCAGTTTTGGCTGGTGGTTTTGAATTTCCACCAACCAGTTTGGCTTGTAAACAAACTGAAATTGTGATAACATCTAAGTTTTCACTAGCCACTTGGCTAGTGAGTAAGTTGAAAAGTTAGAGTCGAGCCCTGCTAAAGCGTCCATATTGAGCGTGGTTTGCGCTTTCGTTTCGAAGCGTTACTGTAGCTTTGAAGGTTACAGATGTATGGTGACCCGTTTATTTTTGTACTGGTTGCCAGAGGAAGCAAGTCAAACTAAAAAACAAATTCAGATTTTTTTAAATATAGAATAAAATTTGAGAGTTCAATGAAATGTAACTTACAATTAGTAGGGCATTCCATACATCTTATAGACCTTTACCTTATCTCTGGCTGACCGTTATTTTAAATATTGAATTCGTCGCGTCTTTAAATAAAAAGAGGGGTTGGTCCCCAGACTCCCTGGTACAACGCTCTGGTGCCAAAACTATTAAACACTAAGTGCAAATCAGAGCGAAAACCTTTAACACCACAGTTCCCCTTAAAGACAAACTACTGTTTGAAGACATTTTTATTGTCTTTTAGTTATTTATTTATTTACTCGTTTTTCCAGCTTTTGGATTGTTATCTGGAAGCTTATCATCATGTCTTTGACCCAAAAGAAAAGAAACGGCTCGCTCAGGTTTGTTAAAGTTTAAATGATCTCAATTTTCCATGAGAGAGATCCCCAGTATATATTTTGTTTGTTTGGTTGTTGTTGTTGTTTTTTTTTAGTCGTTTGGATAGTTTTTCTAAATTTCTTGGAATGTTTTCCTTAGAATTTAGCAAGATAGTCATGTATATGAACATAGATGTCGATCAATATTACTGATCGGGACACTGATAAGGATTACGTTGGGAAATTTGTAGGTGATAAATTTTTCAAGACAGAAATACTGTGTCATAGTTCATTTGATAATTTTTTTCCTTCTCAGATTATCATTAACGTGATCTACTCGAGACCAAGATACGATTTTTCTGCTGACTACTTCGTGAAGACGTATCGAGCTGAATGTGTCTGTCTGCGACTTCACAGCAACTTAATCAAGTCAATTCTGGACAAACAGGTACAGTATGGAAACCTTTATTTTGCTTTACTTTGATTCAAGCGACACATCCAGTGAAGAGACGCGAGGGAGTTTAAGAAAACCACGGCGGCAACAACAGTGGCTGTGCACGCGCCTTATAGAGCACGTGCACGTGCCTTGTACAGCAGGTGCACGTGCTCTATAAACTTCTTTGCGTCCTCTGCAAATGACCAAATTTTGTGTTGTCTGGAGAACATGAGCGACGACGGCTAAGTCTTTTAAATTTAACTTTTGTTTTAATTCTATGTTCCACATTCAGTTTCGAGATAGTTTTGACTGTGAGAAACAAACTGAATGACTTGGGAGTATCGTGAGATTCGTAAAATATAAGTCGCCGTCGTTGTTCCTTAAACTCCCTAATGACTTTTTCCGCCTGTGAGAGTTTTTTTTAGAGTGCCTGGCTTCTAATTTCTCCTCATAGTACCCCCCTTGATACCGTAAAGGTTATGGTGAATGATCTCCAATTTATAAAGCTCCTGACTTACAAACTAATTATTTTTTTTTCAGTACTAGAAAAATGTAAAGAGAACGATGTGGAGAAAAATGAATACTTAAATTAGGGTGTAAAGGCTGCAACTACACTGAACAAAATCTTAAAATTACATTGTGCAGCATTCAAGTTGATTTGTTGATTTGCAAACGAACTTAAAGAAAGATCATAAAGTTGTTTATATAAATTTCAGATTGACGACGAACGAGAGGACATTCAGAAAGTTTCTAGGGAAGATACTTCTAGTACGTCGAAAATCACTGCTTGATTTGAGAACTTTATTATTATGATAAGCTTTTCGTAGGTCATGCTATTATTTGACAGGGGAATGTATTTATTTCTTCAGCACTTCATCTACTTGGTTTAATGAAACAAAGACATGTTCTGGGTAAATTTCACAATAACACGCACACACACACACACGCACAAAAACACGAAACACAAAACACAAAACAAAACAAACAAACAAAACAAAACGGCTGCCAAAGGATGAAAGATTAATTTTTGACCTAATGAAATGATTTCGATAAGACGATAATCTTTTTTTGGTTTATCTATTACAGCATTGTTTGGTCTTCCACATCGGATCATTCCTCAGCAGCATATTGCGGTGAACACCAGTCGGTGAGGAAACTGATGCAGATATTTTAAGCCATTTTAAGGATTATTTAATTTGTTATTCGTCGAAGACAGTTTACTTCTGTGTGTATACAATATTTTTATGATAAGCTAAACTGCACATGCATTTTGATTGGTTCTTTATGGTTATCACAGACGCATATATTACGTCACCATGACCAACATTTTTCTTTTTTATCATATTTAACAATGTTTAACACCACAGCGTACACTATTGAGTTATGGATGCACGCGGGAGGTTGCTTAGCACGAAATCATCAATCAATCAATCGAAAGAAGCATAAGAGTCGCGCTGGGCGATAGCCGAGAGCGACTCTAGCTTCTTGAGTGCTTAGCAAACCACCCAAGTGCATCCGTAACTCAATATTGTACGCTGTGGTTTTAACCATTTCTTTTACATGTATAACATAACATTGATACATTGTAGCAAAAGAGTTCCCTTTAATTTAACCAATCTTACGTGACCAGAAGAAACAAGCGCGCGCGGAAAACTTGTCTTCGTATTTGCTCCCGTCAGCAGTGTACACCCAGGGGCAAATGGTGGACGCTGAATTGACCAATCAGAGCGCGCGCTTTACCTTGGTCATGTTATAAAAAGCAAATAGATTCCATGTTTCCGTGAGTCTGTACGGTGATAGGTCGTCAGTGAAACACTCAGCCGAGCTTTGTTTGCCACTTTTTTGTTCTTCCAACATTTCGACGCCTTCAGTGATCTGTTACTGGGCAGATGCAGGGGTTTCACGGGCACTGGGCAAATTGGTTTTGCCCATATCTGGTTTGACCATATGGAGGAAATTTTATCTTGTAAAGAAGTTCAATTCAAAAAGTTTTGCCCTCCTGTGAAAACCAGTTGCCTTCCTGCTGCAAACGTTAATGAAACCCCTGGCAGACGCACGGCAACATGGTATCTTTTTCTTGTTCAGACTTATTTGCTGTCAGTAGGCCTTTCCGTTGCGAGTTCCCTTCCTCACAGGTGCTTCCTCCACTATGCTGCCTCTGTGATACAGGCGTCTCTGGGTAGGCACCAGTGATGAATTGTTTTACAAGCATGCTGTGCGATACACTTTCGCTGGAAACCTTCTCTTTGTAGTCTAAATGCCATTCAACAATGATGCATTTATCAGAAAGTAACTATGAATGGATTTCATCACAGACCCGCTCTGAGGTACGTCTACATGTTGGAATTCCATCCATCTCTCTCGGTCTAGCCAGCAGAGTATACGAGGCAATGCAGAATGCTTTAAAGGTATGCCTGTAATTTGCATGATGTATTTCTTGGTAGACCTTTAGAGTGCTGAGCTGTGCCTTTAAAAAAGCAAATAAACAAACAAAACTCACTTGGTCATGCATGTATGGATTACTCTTGGAAACATTCATTTGGCAGTCCACGATGCACGCTATTCATCGAGACCTACTAAACCTTCAATATGGTGAAAGATGCTCTTACAACTCTATGAAAAACTGTTTGGTTTTATTTTGTGCCAAACAGGTTCTAAAAACTAAGGTGTCAACGTAACCTTTGCTCACCAAGTCTCGTCAACATATTGAATTTCATCGATGTCGTCATGTTTGCTTCCTTAAACCTTAACTCCCAGAAGTGATTAAACTGTAACTTCTCCCTATAATATCTATACATGATCCGGCAAACAGGTAATGAGAATACTCAAACTTATCAGATAGAAGTTGTTACCTTGATTGAACACCAAATTCTCATAAGCAATTGACAAAGAAATGTGTAGCAGCTTGAGGGGAGAATTCATAATCAGATATTGGGAGTTAGAGAGTTAAACCCTGGCATTTCGTTTATATAATTAATATTATACCGGTACAATACTGGTGCCACACTAGTACAATACTGGTACAATACTATTACAATACTGTTACAATACTAGTACATTACTAGTACAATACTGGTACAATATTGGTACAATTTTCATGTCTTTTCTTGTTTTGTTTTGTTTCGTTTTTTTTTTTTTAGTTTCGAGAGGATACCTCTTATTTCTTCTATGATCATTTTCCAAATAAGTGAAACATCTTGTTTCTTATCAGATGTTTATCCAGATACACAAACCCAAAAGCACAGGAGAGATGATTTCACTGGAACGCCGCTTATATGAAGTAGCACAAAAGGAATGGGACAGTCAAGAACCAACTGGCCACTCGTTTGCACAGCAGACACAGAAAGACGTAAGTACCAAAGCCTGAAGAACAAGCGGTTGTGCCACTGCGCATTCCACAATGATAACATTTTCATTTTCTAAAAAGGTTGATCATCGAACTTCCTAAATATGCTTTTAGTCAGGCACTTTCTCCGTGACATACAGAACTTATTCTCAATATACAATCAGTGTGCAAATATTTAACACCTTAATATTGTTCTTTTATCTCAGCTCTTTTCTGAAGTATTTGTGGAAGATCCTATCTTTGTTTGTGAGGTTGCGCAGTCCCTGGTAAACCAAGCTTCTAATTCCAAAAAAGGAGGGCGAAAGTCTGTTAAAGAAAAGCAAAAGATTTTAAAAGAAACCTGGTCAAAACTGTTGGAGGTGAGCAATGTGACTGATTAAGTATCTCGTGAAATCTTCAATGGGTCCCAAAGAATCACTTATGCTTTCCATGTCCCTTGAAAGTGGAAAACTCTCCTTTATGGTAGCTTAAGTGATCCGTCATCTCTGGAAGATCATTCCTTTTCCCTTGACTGTTTCAGGTTATAACGTTAAGACACAGGCTTATAACTGCTGCACAGGAAACAGATGTAGTCACTAAGGTATGTGTGTTTTTTTGGACAACGACAAAAGCGTTCATCTCTTCTTTAACCCTATCGTAGCAATCTTCTGATTTGCCTGTGGTAATGTGGATCATGGCCAAAGGCCGCCCAATCACCATGGTTAGAACATTCTTGCTCACAACGCAATCAGGTAGTTGAGTCATTTTCTGAGCCAGAAGGCAAATCGTATTTGCATCACACCACAGGCGGCCCAAGCTCTCTTTGAGAACCACACAAGGAACACAATTTGCATATCGATTTATAAGGATTTGTATGGGATTTTCTATAAGATAGCCATAGAGATAGTTAAAAGTGAAAGTATTAAATAAAATTTGGCTTACCTTATTCCATACGTGTGTTGCTTGCTCCTGGTGTCGTTATTTTACCGATTTCACTTGATTTAAGGGGTTTTTTTTAATCCTGGTTTTCTCTTCTCAAAGAGAAGACAAGGCCTAACACTTCTGTCCAGACAGCCTACCGAACCATACTTAATGGTTTAATTAATTATTTTTTTTTAATTAATTTTTTCATTTTAGTTAATTTTTTACTTCGTTCGGGCATAGTTAATCGCGGGGGTACTAGATCTCAACTTGTCAACAAAACCTCTTGTAAAACCCGGGGTCCCCTCAGGTTTAGTACCCCCGCGAGTCTTGGTTTGCCAACATGACGAGGTTACCAAGCCAATTTCAACGGTCGTTGTGTCGTGTTGAAAAAAGACTCGGATGTCTACAAACGTTTTAACGTTTCACTGAGGACACGAAGAGCCGCCTGGCGTCGATCGCAGGGCCGAGATTGTGTGGCTTGAGAATCGAAATGAAAGGTCAACCTTTGCCCTTGAATTCTGCGGTGGATTTGTGGCCGTGGGTACATTTTAGCTCGGGATTTTTTACTTCGTTCGGGAGGCTGTCTGGACAGAAGTGTTCGGCCTTGTCTTCTCTTTAAGAAGAGAAAACCAGGATTAAAAAAAAAACACTTAAATCAAGTGAAATCGTTAAAATAACGACACCAGGAGCAAGCAACACACGTATGGAATAAGGTAAGCCATTTTTATTTAATATTTTCACTTTTAACTATCTCTATGGCTATCTTGTAGAATATCCCATACAAATCCTTATAAATCGATATGCAAATTGTGTTCCTTGTGTGGTTCTCAAAGAGAGCTTGGGCTGCCTGTGATCACGCTTAAACCCTTCCAACGCTAAGAGACTTGCGTCAAGTCAGAAATTTGCTCCTGTTTAGCTCAGTTATGATCACTTTTAAGGAGTTAACAATATTTGCCTTTCCGCAGGCATACAAGCGACAAGCCAAAGAGATTGGATTTGATGAATACCATGCGTTTCTTCGTGCCGTATCGTTTGACTTTGCACAGGCAAAACCAGATGCTGAGCTACAAAATGTTCTCATTACCGTGGTACAAGAAGACGATAGTAGGGTAGACAGGTGATAACACAACCCTTTTCTTCATTGTTGTACTAAGTCAAGTCACATTTATTCAGAACGTTCCTAACCGAAGGTCCCAGGACCAAAACCGAAGTAACCACGACGGCCAATCGGAAGGAAGGAAAATAACCGAAGGACCAAATCATAACTCAGTGTCACTTGATCTACCGAATATTTTAAAATGCGCTGAAGAGTCGCGATTGTGATCAGTTTTGCATCTGCCATCTTAGAAGGATGGCGTGAGGTTTGCAGTTCAAAGACCCTAGTATGTAAAACCAAGAGAATCCTGAGTTACGTTTGAAACTCGACTCCAAAAATGAGAGGAAGAAGAGGAAAAGCAGGACTTATGTTGTTAAACTTTTACGTAATAATTTTATTTCAATAGTGGCTTTTTGTTCATTATGTTAATTCTATGTAAAGGATAGGTTCTCAATGTCTATAATTGAATGCATGTATCCTGGGTTATTCTGAATTGCACTTTCCTTCCTTTTCTCCTACCCTATCTGGAATTCAAACGTTTTTTTTTTCTTTGTTAGATACACACCAGCATATACTCCTCTAGCCATCCAAGAATTGGATGAAAAGCATTTGGGCACCTTCAGCTTTCGCACAAGAGAAGGACTGTTGCAGGTTTGTTAATAACACAGCCCTAAAAACAACTCAGCGAGAAAGTGAAAAAAGTAGAGACAAAGCTCTTTAGGACTTGAGCGAGATCGAGGTCCAAACTTATAAGACTGTCTACACTTCATGAAACAGGTGTCGAATTCTGTCCGAAATTATACTCGATATTAACAGATCGGACCTTGTTAATCACTCCTACGATCATAGACCGACTTGGACTTTACTCAGTCCAATTACCATTATTAATCACACATGTCATCAGAATCCCTTTATTGCAGATTATGTCAGGAACAGGGGTGGAAAAGTTACAAACGATCCTAATGGCTCAGGTGAGTACAAATGAATTTCTCAAGCAGAAACATAAATCAAATTATCAATTGATTATACTAAACTGATTATTTTTTTCAAGTTATCTCCCTTTCGGTGCAAGCGTTGAATGGATATCTCCACTTCCATGCATACTTGTTGAATGTCTATAAAGTATGCTCAATAAATTATTATTGTTATTGTTGTTACTATTATTATTATTATTATTATTGTTTACCGTGTGATTTCTAGATTAATCGTTTTGTTACATGATTTGATTATAATATAATTACTTTGAACACCTCTAGTATTTTACTAATTGCTTTGCCTATAGGTTGTTCACAAGAATCTTATTATTGCATCTATTCTTCAACTCGACGGCTGTTCTAAAATCATCAAAGCTGCAAAAGCGAAGGAAGCAGAAACCGAGAAAAGGTATTTGTCCTGAATTATAGTCATGAATAAAGCTGCAAGATGAAAAATGTCATAAAAGTGCTTTGTTTAACGTTGCAAAACCCAAGGGAAATTTAAGAGCCAGAGAAAGTAGTTAACAAAGTGGGCAGAAAGATCATCGCAGATTTTTATCTTTTAAACTTCGGAGATAAGACTCTGGTGCATATTACTTTGATAAGTTGACTGTGTCGAGTCAATTCTCGAAATTATCTCGGATCGAGGATAGAGACGCTCGAAGGACCTTTCGAGGATCTAGATCCGCAGTTTCGAGTAAGCAATTGAATTAGTTCTCGCAGGCAAAACAAAAGCGAAGGACAAAGAGCTTAACTCGCGGCTTCAGGACAGGAGCGTTTACATATATGCAAATATTTCTTTTTAAACAGGATTCAAATGCAAATGCTCAGATCGTCAGCTTTGGATCTCTCTACTTACGGTAGTCAGTTCACATTATCAACTCAGTTGATAAAGCCAAATTATCTGGTAACATCTCGCATCAAGCAAGTTATTTGAATCACCAAAACTTTTTTTTTTTTTTTTTAATTTTAATCACTATTTTTGAGGACTTTAATTTCTTAGCCATTTTGTAAACGGTTCTACAGGGTAAAATATAGTGACTGAAATGTCGCTTCAAATGTACTTACACGAAAGAAGTAAGCAAAACCTGAACCCAAACAACATTTGTCCTTCCAAGCGATAACCTGACTCCCTCAACATTTGATTCGCTTTCAGTGCTGGATTGTCCCTAGGCTCCTCGCATGACACTTCCTTTGCTAGTCGGCCAAGTTCAGGCGAGGTAACGTCTGCTCATCTTCCATCATTCTCCACCAAGAGACTGGACCGAGAGTTTGAGCGTAAACTTCAGGAGGTTTTTGTATCGGTACAGTTGGAGAAGGTGCGTCGCAAAATAGGAAAATTTCTTTACTAATACAATGGAAACTCGATTTAACGAAGTGCCAAGGGACTGGGGAAATTGGTTCGTTATATCGAGGGTTTGTTATATCGAGGTTTTGTGGCATACATTTAACCGTAACTTTAGCAGGGCTGAAGCTGTATCGTTCGTTATACCGAGGACTTCATCATATAGAGGTTCGTTAAATCATGTTGTGTTTTTTTTTTCCTGCACAATGTTTGATTCTGCCAAAAACACATTAAATTGCAACCCCATATTGCTTTTTCCTCGCTGGTCTTTCGTTTATGAACTGGAAATCTTTCCTATATTTTTGTAATCTGTCAAATATGAAATGTCGGAGACTGGGCCCGAACTATAGTTGAGTTTATTGACACTACACGGGAGTGTAGTGATGCAAGTCGCTTTGAGTGTTTTTTTTTTTTTTTTTTTTTTTTTTTTAAAAATACAGAGTAGGTGTGAGAGAATAAAACGAAACGGTTGTGTTTATCTTAAGATTTCGACTTCGGGAAACTAAACTTCTGCCACCGACAGGGTAACACTAACGGTAGCTAAATAGCCACAGACTAGTAGAAATTCAGTTTTGGCAAGTGGTTTTCAATTTCCTCTAGCCAGTTTCGCTAGTAAACAAACTGAAATTGTCGTAACATCTAAGATGTCACTAGCCACTTGGCTAGTAAGTTGAAAAGTTAGTGTTGAACCCTGTACGGAGGCATTCCCGAAAAAATTTCCCGAACAGTTTCCCGGCAAAGAATAACACAGCGTTTTGTTGTTCCAGACGTTTTTGAGAGACAGAATGCTGAATGACTATATCCACAAAAAAGAACAACTGGGAACTGCCATGAAGAACATTGATGAGGTCATCAAGCTGAAAAGGTGATTTCAATCACTTAGTTTTACAAAGAAATTTGTGGGAAAAAATCAGAAAAACAGTTTGGCGGTGACTTTTGTTCAGAAACTGAAAGCATTAATCGCGGACGAAGGGCGAGTGCTGGAATCGTCAGCTTTGGATCTCTCTCTACGAACGGTAGTCAGTTCACATCAACACAGTTAATAATTTGTCAGTCTATTTGTCACGAACGTGAGACATGGAGTTTGCCATAAAGATCGAAAGGAAACCTTCCGATTACCCGTAGAATGTTTTGACATTGAGTTGCCGCGAACTTATAGCCTCTGACGAAGGGTAAACGCCTGGAACGTGAGCTTTTAAAACTCTTCACGGTGGCCAGATTTCATCATCAACTGATCATGAGTTGATGAAACCAAAGTAACTTGTCATACTTCCCCACTGACGCAGCACTATACTTTATTTAATTAGAAACTTACCTTCTTCATTCAGTAGATGTATTTCTGGATTAGTTTTTTTTTTTTTATCCCTGTGTTTCTTCACTTTAGAAAACTAGTCAGGGATTTCTGTGAAAACCTTCACAAAAGAGTGTCGCAGTATTCCTTGCAGTCTCAGGTAATTATTTTATCCTGCAAAGTTCCCTATGCCGCATACATGCCTCCCCTGGGTGTGCCAGGTTATGGCCGACGTCAGCGTTTGTGGGCGACCATCTTGATGATGCTTGGCCGTTATGAGTTTTGTATTCTCCATTTCCTGTACTCTTTTAATACTTTTTCGTTTTTTATCTTCCTATCTTACCGAAGTTGATATTTTGTGGTTGCCGCCACGTTAAAGATGGTGATGCCATTAGCAGAAACCTCAAATTTCCAGAAGTTACTTTTTTTTGTAAAAAGTTAACATTGGGGTGAAATGGGCAGAAAAGATCACAATAGGGGCCGACCATTTAACTCTTGAGGGTGGGGGTGGGTAATTTTGAAAACAAATTTCCTGCAAGCGCTTGTTGGAAGAAAAAACTGCATGCAGCCCAAATGAAACAGAAAAAAAGAGCATTTAGAACGGAAAAAAATATCCTGCACAGCAGATAGCTAAACAAAACATTTCTTTATGACCAGAAATCACCCATCCCCCCCTCAAAAGTTAAATGGTCGACCCCTCTCAAATTGTTCACGTAAACTATGTCAATCGCAGTAATTGTGGGAGACTCATCAGCTCATCAGCTCATCAAAATAGACACTGCGGGTGCGAACTGGCTGTGCATGGTTCACAGGTGTCTTTGAATGTCGCTCAACACTGATGATAGTTATGTGTATAACAAAGACTTTTATTTTAACCTTAAAGAGTGAAATAAGTTCATTCTCTAGTACTAGTCTTACTTTCTATTGATTTTCTTTAATGCTTCTCCTGTATTCTGTAGATAATCGCTTATTCTGCAAGTCTATTAAATCTAATGGCGGACTTTCCGACCACGAGGTACTTATATTAAAATTGATTTTTTCTCTCTATTGTACCCGAAGTGATGATTTGAAATTTAAGACAAGAAAAGAAACTTAACAAACCCTATAGTTTTCAAATAAAGTCTCTGAATTCCATGTCTTGACTTTTCCGAATGCGTTTCTACAAGAGTGAAACAAGCACAGTTTACCCAGTCTGAACCATAGGAACTAAAAATAATCAATCACATTGGCATAACTTGGTTGAAAGTCCCATTTGGTAGGGGGCTGGCTAACCAGTTGGCTTTGTTTAAAGTAAAACCAAAGAGTTGAACTTTGGCCAACCGAAAACAAACGCTTGGAGCAGCAAGAAGGAGGGCTTTAATCCGGGACCACCGGATACAGCACGGCCGCGTCGTGTACTGGAAAAGTTCACACGAAGCCTCGACTTCGTGTACTTAACCGAACATATCGAACCTTGACTTCTTGGCTTGGTGACGGCTTTCTTACATTCGTTTTCTTTGTTTTCTTTGTTTTCTTTTTTTCTCAGAGATGCTCATTTTGTTATTGGTGAGGAGGATGAGAAGAAGTCGGAAGAAGATGATAACTTGGTTTCTGATCCCAAGTAAGCCAGACATGACACCTTATTTTTACTTTGTAACTTTGTTTTAGTTTTTATCTTTTACGATATCTTATGCACAGCTTTAAGTGCCCTTTCGCGCTCCTCTTTCCCTCTGAAATGCTCGAACAGGCCAACTTGGAATAAGTGGATGTGGCCGAGTTTATTCATAGTTAGTTGAAGATTTATTTTGTACGTTCACATCATACGCCTTTTTTTAACCTCAGGCAATTCAGACCCAGGCCCCGAAGGTTGCTGTCGTCCGATGGCAAAAGTCTATTAAACCTCTGGTTTATTCCTCATTACACCGAGGTAAAGGGAAAATATTTAAAAACTGAAATATGATACTCAATTTAAAAGCTTTAAAAAATGATAACTTAACACCTCTTGGAATATCGATGGCCATACTGGTCTTTACTGAGCTCAACGCCTGTCTCACCATGCCTTTTTCAAATTTGTGTCCAAAGTGATCCGGGAATCATTGCTTTTCCTTTACTTTACTCTGTGATTGTTCCAAAAATCTCGCACCACTCTCTCGACCAAGCATGTAAAACTAAAACCAATCACGACTTGGTCACCGCGTTTCCCCGCGCTTTAGGCGGTTAGCTTGGTTTCACTTTGAGTTCTCTTTGATTCTCAAGAGTATTTTATCTTTCTTCTGATTGGTCGCGACTTGCTCTCCCACCTTTTCCCGCGCTTTGGATGGTTGGCTTGGGATCATTTGAGTTATCTTTGGTTCCCAAGGGTATTTTATCTTTCTTCTTATTGGTTGTTGGGATAACTTTGGGTTTGGTTTAACTACACTCGATCGAAAAGCTCTAAAATCAAGTGCACGATTTTAACTTTCAGGTAACAAGGATGTTTTCTAAAATGAAAGGAGGTGAAAGAAATGCAGCTCTCAAAGTGATGCTGGTGGATTGTCCCTGTCATGATATTGTTTTTTTTTTCACCAACTAACTAACTTTACCTTTCTCTTCCGAGTCTTTTATTCCCATATTTAGATCTCTTGTGGTCAAAGATGCATGCATGATCTACTTAAATTTTATTGTGATGCGGTACCTTTTTATTCTTGTTATCAGCAATTGATTTCATCGCTTCACGACATTTGTCAGTATCTCTGTGCGCATGCCCGCCTCGGTAGCTCGCATGCCCGACTTGGATCCCAGAAGCTAGAATTTTCAGGGGTGACCGCTGACTGGGGAGGCACCGAGGGCATCGGTGAGTATACAGTGTAGAGGAAGGCGTTAACTTTTAAAGAGCTCTTACCTCATTCGGATGCAAAACTAGACCCAGTGGCGACTTCAAGGGGTCTCTTGCATTTTCACGCGCTTTGTGTTCAAGTCATAAATCTGTGTTATTGGTTTAGTGACGAGGGATATGCCATCTACAGTACCTGGGCACTGCATTGCAGCAAGCTAAGCTCTCATGAATCCCTATGTAACCAAGGAAGCACGGCAGAATTTGTTTTCCCTTGATTTCGTGCGTCTTTCCCATTTTTCGAGTCGCCATGTTGCTTTTCCGCTTTTATCCGCTGACCGCTATGTTGAGCCGCGAAGCGGCGACTTTCCGAGGTTAATACGAATGAGCCCCGAAGAGGCAAGATGAACCGCGAAGCGGCGAGAGTAGCGGTCAGCGAATAAAAGCGGAAAAGCAACATGGCGACTCGAAATACGGGAAAGACGCCCGAAATCAAGGGAAAATAAATTCTACCGTGCTCCCTTGAGGTAACGAAGTCTTCGAGATAATGGAAGGTGTTTGGTGTTGCTATTGTTGTTTTCATGTTTTTTTTTTCTTCCTATGAGATTGCGGGGACGAAAATTCTGTTACCTACTGCGTTTACCGCGTTCTTTATTTCTTTTACGATGAATATATGAAGTTCATATATTTTGAACTGCGGTTATAGATACGTATGATGCACGATCCTCGCAGTAGAGAGCGCTATTTATGCAATAGCGAAAATCAGACCTGAAAAAAATCAGGCCTGTACGGGATTCGAACCACTGACCTCTGCGATACTAGTGCAGTGCTCTACCAATTGAGCTAACAAGCCAACTGGGATCGTCACAGGTTTATTACAACTCAACTTAACGGCCTGCTCCCAGTTGGCTTGTTAGCTCAATTGGTAGAGCGCTGCACTAGTATCGCAGAGGTCAGTAGTTCGAATCCCGTACAGGCCTGATTTTTTTTTAGGTCTGATTTTCGCTATTGCATAAATAGCGCTCTCTACTGCGAGGATCGTGCATCATACGTATTTGTTTCTTATTTCGCCCGCGCTTGTGGTGAAGACTGACGACCCAATAAAGTTCTGTTTTTCATACTGTGCTAGTTGAAGAGATTTACCACTTTTAACCCTTCGTATTTGAAAATATCCTACTACATATTTATCTCTTCACTTGTTACTTCAGGTGCTGAGTTACGCGAAATACAGAAACAAATAAACCATCTGGAAAACTCGCACGATCCTCAAGAGGTACGCGGACTAGATGCGATACTTCTCCTTACTGTCTGTCATGTATTTCGTACATTTTCAGTCCTCGGAATGTATTGTCAATTTTAGAGCTTTGTGTCTTTTCACGTGCTTGCTTTTCCCTGTGCTGATATTGAAACCAGAAAGAACTTATCAAGCATGGCTTTTGAGAGTGAAGACTCACATTGAAGGAACGGGTCAGCAAACTCAGAGTTTCTTCTTACAACATTTTTCATCGCCTGTTTATTGAAACCCAGCTATTATACTTCTCTTTGTTGCAGGTTGCAGACTTCCTTGCCAAGCGCCGAGATAATATGTTCTTGGAGTTCGATATTTCCATCAGCCATTCAGTGCGTGACACTTTCCTATCTACTGGGAACGAAGCTGCTTACAAGGTTAGCGGTCAGCATATCTGCAAAAAAAAAAAAAAGAGGATTTAGAGAAGCGAAGAATCAAAGCATTCTCAAGGCGTGATCAGAACATTTCCACATGTTCGCATCGCGAGGAGCCAAGTAAAACTCGAAGTAAATGCATGTGTACGAAGCCAGCCTCGAGGGCTGTATACCGCGGGTGGAAAAATTCACGATTGGTGTGTGTCTTGCATCTGATTGGCTGAGATAGCGACGCGCGGTTTTTGGACCAATCACTCAGCGCGATAAAAGAAATGATATATCTCCGGATTACTTTCGACTCAGGTTGAGAATTGCTCAATGACCTTTTGGTGAGCCAATAACTTGGTAGATGGCTTGCAATATTGCCCTTGCTTTCCCTAAGTTTCTAGTGGTGTGTTTGTTTACTATCGGAAGATCATTTGATGGTTGTCTAACTCTTTCCAGTCTCTCACAAAGCCCTTAACGTGAAATCCATTTGAGTTCCTATTGTCTTCTTGTCACAACCTCCTTCCCAGGGCTTTTCCCTTTTTGAATATTTAAAAAGGGAAAAGCCCTGGGAACGAGGTTGTTCTTGTCATAGTTTTCCTTGGTCCGATACACCGTTGCCAAAACGTTGGATTTGAATTTTCGGTTTGTTTGTTTATTTTGTAACAGTGTGTTTTTGACATTTAATCGAAATGAGCACTCCATGTGACTTTAGACAGTATTTGTTTGACTTCAAACAACTTAAAACTACGCTACCACCATGATTTTCCCTTTCTTTGCCTCTCAGAGCATAACGGATAACATGGAATTTGCTCTTCAGAACCTCAGTAATCTCTCCAGGTTTGATGTAATATTCATCTTTCTCCTCAAACCGATTTTGATTTGAGGTTTAAAACTAAAGAAAAAAATGAGGCTAAATGAAATGGAGGCCACGTTAAAACCGAGCCGGACAGCGGTTTCACCACTAAGATGTAAGGGGCCGGGGATGCTTTGCAGAGGCATTGCCACGTGCTTTCCCTCGGTTTCCTTTATTTCCCTCCCACTTGCCTAATTTTTGGGAAATTATCCATTTCACATACTGGTTTGTTAGTGTGTTGAGTTGAGAGGAGTCTGGAGGTACGTTATGGCCCAGTTACTATGGTGACTTCCTAATTGGTGAAGAGATTGGGCCTCCCTCTGTCGTTATCCTTATAGCACCACCCACTACAAAATTTCTTGTGCTGAAGATCGACTATATTTTTTACTCTGCCCTTTTTTTCCCATAGACCTTGTATCTATAATGCTCAGATCTCTTTGCCTGAGTCCTTTGAAGCAAAAGAACCTATGGCGAGAAGTCTTTATCCTTGGAGAACCTTCCTAGAAAGGTAAGAGATGCATTGCACAAAAGTTTATAGTTTTAAAAATCACTTTGTTGAGATTCTCTCGGAAAAGGATTGAAAAGAATGGATATTTGCTGCTTGAGGAGCCTAATTCTTTAATTTAATCTTTGCGGTTCAATGAAAGATGCAGGATTATTTACCACGCCTTGATACAAATAAACAAATCTTAGGTCTCGGGAAGAAAAAATGGAAACGAAGTTAAGGTGTTTATTGTAATGTTCGCTAGGAACTATGGGATAGATTCTAAGAGAAATACCATCCTGGCGTCCACATGTTTCAACTGTTGATTAAAATCGTTGCGTATCAGACACATCTTACTCTCAAATTCGTAGTCAAATATACATACAGTTTACTTTTCACATTAAAAATACCTTTGTCAATCCATATGTTACGGACGTGGAAGATAGAGTTCGCGACAAGGATCGAACCGGGACCTTCCCATTAACCGTAGAATGTTCTGACAAAGGGCAAACGCTCGGAGAGTGAGCTTTAAAAATATTTTACGGTGGCCAGTTTACATTATCAACTCGGTTGATAAAACAAAATTATCTTGTATTACCCCCACCAATGCAACACCACAGTTTCTCTAGAAACTTACCCCGTTTGTTCTTGGCGAGGTTGGCTGTTATGATCAAGTACCGATGCAATACCAGAATGATATTGAGAGTTGAAAGTCAAGCAGAGCCATCCGTCCAGTATCAAATTGTAAGACATTTTATTTCAGGTACGGTCCTTTTCCAATGATGTACTGGCAGTGGGATCTCATTGGGGAGAACATGCAGTTGTGTTTGGCTGGATTGCGTGATGTGGATAGGTTAGTTGTCAGTTGTAAGTTGTAAATGCCGATTGACTCTGGGAGTTTATGCTTTATTTCCTATAAAATGTAGTATTTTGGAAAGAACTGTTTCAGTAATTCCTGGAAGTCATCCTTTTAGGATTTTTGGTCATGATATTGTCCATGAATTTCTTTTGCGTCAGCAGTTTGAAGCTGCTAGCCCTAAATAAAAGAAATTGTGAATAAGAATTTCCCAAAATACCATGTTCTATGCCTCGTTATATTAATTTATCTAAATCGCCCATTTTATTAGTAAATCATGAATATTCGAAAGTGATGCAGAGCTTTGTTCCCGTGATATAAAGAGCTCAAGAAACCCATTATCTTCCTCTTTGCTCAGGGCTCAACACTAACTTTTCAACTTACAAGCCAAGTGACTAGAGACAATTTAGATGTCCCAACAATCTCAGTTTGTTTACAGGCCAAACTGGCTGGTGAAACTCGAAAACCACTAACCAAAACCGAATTTCTACTAGTCTGTGGCTAGTTGGGTACTGTTAGTGTCGAGCCCTGGTTATGGAACGTTACCTCTTCCAAATTCACTAAGATCATTAAAAATACAGTCGCTGTTTGGCTGTAAGAATAATAGTATATTAATAATGGGTGTTCTGCGACGCAGACATGTCGTGAATGGTGAAATCCTTGGGGTATCCCTACTTCTGGAAGATGTCCTCCAAAATGGCCTTCCCGAATTATTTTCACAACAACCAGACGACTCGGCAGCCTCCGGTTCCACAGGGCAGCGTTCCCGACCGAGCACGAGCACTTCCCGAAGACCTCCGAGCCGTCATGGCGACAAGCAGGACAGCAATGAAGATGAAGGAGGTGAAACCTCTGTTCCTGTGGAAACTGGTCCCTACGGAGACATCCCCAAGGGAGCGGTATCGTTTAGTACCAATCCGCAAGTGGCTGTCAAACTGATAAATTTCTTTCTGTTGGTGTGTTCCCGTTTGGAACTTCTTAAAACTGACTGGGGATGTAGAAAGCTTGGAGTCAACGAAATATCAACTTCTAGGCTCTACAGAACCATGTGGTAAGCCATCTATACCATGGATGATTCCCTTCATTAACAACGTGTTTCACATTAGCTGGTCTCAGTGCGTTTTGGCCGTTCAGTTGAAAAATGGGCTTCCACGTATAATTTCATGTTTAACTGCTATGCTTAGCCGGTACAACGGCAGTAGACTTGAAAAATGTTGTATTTGGTGTTGCTCAGCCATGTTACCAACCAAATTTGATTTATTGTTTTCTTTCAGCAAAGTGTACAAGATCGAAATCCTGCAGCCAGTTTACCAACAAGTTGCTGTTAGAATGGGCCAGGTATGATTAAAAAATAATAATTCTCAAATACAAGTATTAGCCCCAACGAAAGAAGGAAAGTGTTATTGTATATTAACACAAATGAGTGCAGTTTTTGTCTTTCTTTGTATTAATTTGTTACCTCAACCTTCCACAGGGCCAAGAGTACGCCGCCCTAGGTGCGCTGGTGAACGACGATGAACCCCTGTCCTCTCCTCCTGGAGCAACAGAAATGGAGCTGAAAGTCAAACAGGTCTGTCCTGATTTTTGCTGGAATCGATTCAGAGTGCCTCAAACCTACAGAGTGAAATATGTATGCCCAAAATTTCTTGTTAGGGTATCGAAAAGAACAATGGTAGACCGTTCACCGCAATTATTGGGTTCCAAGAAGGATTTTTCTTTCTCTTTTGCAGCTCATTCGATTACTGGAGAACTTAGAGTGCACCATGATTTATGACGTTATTAGGAGGATTTCCCGTGAGCACACGCTGGTCGTGTCTGAGAGAGGAAGAGATGATGCAACACTGCCCACTGATCTGTGGAAGAGACCGGTAAGAAAAAAATTCCCTGTCTTCACCACTAGTCTTGGGTAAGAATATATTTCACGCTCCTTTTTTAGCTGTTACTGGTTTGGTTGTGGTTAATGTTGTCAGCAGGGAGCTTAAGAAACGACGACGGCGACGCCATAGACAACTTCGGTTAAAATATGAACCTATATTTTTTTTTACGAATCTCGCAGTACTCTAAAGTCATTCGGCTTTTCACTGTCAAAGCTATCTCCAAACTGAATATGGAACACATTGTTAATTTAGAAATAGAAATCTAAAATATTAGCCGTCGTTGTTCACGTTCTCTAGACAACGCAAAGTTTGGACATTTCACATTGTTGTTTTGCAGAGGACGCGAAGAAATTTACAAAGATTTATAACGCACGTGCACAGCCATTGTTCTGCTCATTAAACCTCTTGTTTAGTGGTGTTCTCTTTGCCGTTACAGTCGTGATTTTCTTGAACTTTATAATATGTTAGGAAAACGGTAAAGCTGACGAGAAAGTGCACCAAATGGTGGCTTATTGCCAACTTTTTTCTGTTATATCATGTGACAGGTCATGAAAGAAAACTGCACCATCGCTAAGCCTCATCTGGTGGAGAATTTCATCCAGGATCTAATGTCCGAGAATACGGAGAAGGACGACAATGTTTCCTTTACAAGGGTATGAAGTTTTCTCTTTTTTTGTTTTTTGAGTGTCTAGTCAATGTCCCGGCCGGGACATTGTGTTGTGTTCTTAGGCAAGACACTTTACTCTCACAGTGCCTCTCTCCACCCAGGTGTATAAATGGGTACCGGCAATTTAATGCTGAGGGTAACCCTGCGATGGACTAGCATCCCATCCAGGGGGGAGTAGAAATACTCCTAGTCGCTTCATGCTACAGTAACCGGAGTTAAGCACCGGCCTAATGGGCCACTAGGCTCGTAAACAGACTTTACTTAGTCACTTTAGTTCATTAGGAGAGGTGTTGACGTATTCATGGTATTGATACGGGAGTGCTGGACTTCCTACCTCTACCTTACTATGAGAGGACCTCTCTATAAGGATATTTTAAAACCCTTTACACTCTTAACATCAGTATTCATACATTTCCTGGGGTACTGACAAGAAGAATTTGTTTAATTATCAAGCGCTTCTTCTGTTGGTGACCACTTCCGGCGTTTATTCTTGTTGTCTTCATGTTTGATTCAGGGGTGACTTTGTGGGCAGAAATTAGTTGCTAGTCACTGTTAGAAGTAAAACGATGTAGGGTTAGTTTCCCTCCACTTTCTTTCCCACTGTAATCTCATAGTTTTGTCCCTTCTCTCGGAGAGAGGGAAACTGCTTCTGGGTAATTGTGGTTCTGATGGTGATATGTAAAATTGTGTCCTCCCGCACGTTTTCTCATGCTTCCCCTTTTTAAACTCGCTTCGTTTCTTTGAAACTACAACACATTTTTGAAAGTGGTGAAAATAAAAAATTCAGTCCCGTATGGGCTTTGAACCCATGATCTCTGCGATACCGGTGCAGTGCTCTACCAACTGAGCTAACAAGCCAACTGGGTGTTGGTCATTAGGTTCGTTCTTATTAAACCCATTCACTACTGCGAGAATCGCTTCCGTACATATCTTAAAACCGCAGTACGCATATATGATTTTCCTATATTCAAATTCATTGATTCTACAACATGTTTTTATGAGTTGAGTCACTTGGTTTCTTTATTTCTGTATTTATTTTTTTAATTCGATTAAGTCAATTTTCTAAACGCTTCTTTCGGATTTTGTCTAATACTTGCTTATTATCTCTTTGTTCATGTACCTTGCTGTTAAGGATCATTTGGACAAGTGCCTATTAAAGCTAGCGTCTGAGACAATGCTGAGAGAAAGGAACTGTTTCGAGAGGTAACATTATAGGCTTACAGCAAAACCGATGACAAAATGGAGGATTTGACTCTGCTAAATTCAAAATTCGAGTCCAGTCTCCTAGCTAAAGCAAGTGACCTGCCCCTTTATTTACCTGGAAGAGGCCTCTATGATGCGATGTTGATTTTGTTTGTTCTCATGCTCTTTAAACAGGAAGACGTAGACTGTAATCAACTGTTTGAAAGATCTGATTAGCTGTGGTAAATCAGACAGAAAACAAGTAGATTTGGAAAGTTTGTTCATGTACAGTACAGGTTAGAAGGGAGTCATTTTAGATTAGAGTTCGGTAGTTGTCAGTTTTACATCATGTACTTTACAATGTAGAAAGACAGAAGTAGAAAATTTGGTAGTATGATAGATGAAACGTTAACAGTAAAATTTCAAAGATAGGTTTGCGAAATAAAAATGAAAAATTTCTTAATAGGTAGGGTAATAACTTTGTTAAAGACCTAAATCTCTTATCTTAAGATGGTTCGCCAAAGTTTAAGGAAAATGTTTCAGTGTAGTCGTCGCTGAGGTAACAGCGTAGTTGCCCATAGGTTTCCTATTTTTGTGCAGATTTTTTTAGCGATACAGTCAATTCCTGGCACTGAGTATTCTGTAAGGAAACTTCATGACTCGAAAAAGTTATAACGAATGCACTCTTCAGTTGAGTGTCAAAACTACTCCAAAATGACATTGTTTGTTCTTCACTTCGCTCTGTGAGTGGTCAAGAAACTGAAACCAGTGGTGACTTTTTGTGCGTCACTCTCGTTTTCCTGACCTGGATATGCATGGGTTCTCTTTGCGTTGTTTTGTCTTGTAAGAAAGACGTTGTGATTGGCCTGCATTCGGTTTTACGGGACACTTATTGGAAAGTGCATTGTTTAATGTCGTAGCAATTAACAATCGTTGGTATATATCTATTTGGACTAACTTTCCGCTTTGCTTATTCCAGCTACGCCATGTATTATGAGAACCTCCTCCGTCACCAGCACCAGTTACTGTACATGAAAGAGCAGGTATGATGGCAATGAGTTTCCATTCGCTTTACCAGTTGCTTATCTAGTTTATGATTTCAAAAGAAGAATTTTTTTACATTAAAGATAGTTCAACCCACAGAGAAGTGATCAGAATCAATACATCTGGCGCGAAGATATCCAAAAACAATCGATGATGTGTACCATAGCAATTATGCTTTTACGTCACGACTTCATTTATTTCTGTTTAATTCTTCTTGGGTAGACCTATCGACAAGTAACCCTTAAATATCAAAAAAGCATTCATGTGCCCCAACAGATATTGACTTCAATTTTGCAAGGCAGCTCAATTAGCGTCTAACCAACAAGTTCCATTTGCAAGAGCATCGTAGCGCGCGATCTGGAATCTGAAGGTCTGCGATTCGATTACTCATGGCAACTCAGATTTTTTTCTTCGCCCTGCACTCTTAAGAAGACAAATGAAAATCGTTCTGTAAGTTCCAATTTAACTTGTAAATGAGGTGCCAGCTCAAAATTAATGAGACTAGTGGACTGCGGTGATAAGACATATGGTCTCTTACCAAGTAGTATATTAGGGGAAATGTCTTTGAATAATATGAATTTCGTTTCACTCGGTGCAGGAGATTAAGCAGCATCAAGACACAATAGAAGCTAACAGTTCTGCTACCATCGTAGATGTTCACTGTCAGTTAGCAGATCGAAGCCATGAACAACTGCTTGGTATGTATCCTCGGGAAACAAGTGGTATCCTCGGAACTTTGCCGGACTTTTGAAACACTCCGATTCTTGGAGTCGAGGCCTTCGATGTGAGGATGAAGAAATACAGTCTAAATTTCGTATCATAAATTATTATATTCGTAAATTATGGCACCCTTCAGACGGCAGTGTATCTGGAAATACGTGGACAAGGAGCAGTTTGGGCTTGCCAAAAGAACTTGCCTTTCAAATTCGCAAAATAAAATTGCATTTTAGCCAATAATTTGTTGGTTTTTTTTTTCCTCTATGGTTTCGTGCTCGTTTGTTATTTTCAAAAGTATGGTTCCATTTTTGTTCTTTTTATATTTCTCTAATCAGAAATCACTGCTCTGCGAGCGAAGATTGCAGAGATGAGAGAGTCCCTGATGAATCAGGTAAGAAAATACTTTTCTTCCTCAGATAGTTAGTATCGTCTCACTTATTTGTCTCTCTTCATACGTTTTAGGAAAAGGAACTCCGAGAACGAATCAAGAGCGATTTTGCTTTTCTAGTTCAGGAACTGTTTTCAAACTGCTTTTCGATGAAAAACAGTTTCGAAGAATTCAGGTAAGACAGTCATAGCCCTATTGTTGGGTTGCGCTATTCGAAATCAATTCTGTTGGAAGAATTCATTTTGTTCAATTCTCACTTTGCAAGCTAAGTGACCTAACCCATGAAGGACTTCACTCCTGCGTTACGTAACAAACCGATTCGTAGGTGGTGGAGAGGGGAAAGGCAACGGGTGAAGCTCTCGCTAAAACTACGAAAATCAGGGGGGAGGTGACAAAGGCCCCCCTCAGCTACAATTGATTAATTCGTGAAAATGAAAACTAAGAAAATCAGAAATTTGATCGTTGTAAAGAAATCTCGTCTCGATTAGCTAAGATTTTGACAACTATATCCCTCCTTTTCCAAACACGGACTTCTGTGTTTGGTATGTCATATATGATATAATTCTCGTTTCACTCCTACCAGATTATTTCTACACGATGATGTTCATGAGGGACTGAATGACGTGCGTCGTAAAGCCGTGGAAGACATGAAAAAACTCAGAGAGAAGTCTGGAACATTAAAAGGTCTTGTTTGGCTCTAAGACTTTTTGTTTCTGACGCAAACACAACAGATTCTCTTTCGCTTAAATTTCGTTTTCCTCAAACCCGATATCCAATCCAAGCTCCAAGGCGTGGATCTGAGTCCTTGTTTCATTTTACCCAAGATATTTCGAACATCATTGAGCAATTTTGATTATTATGCTTCTTTTAATTATTATACTCCTACAAGGTTCGAGACTCAATTAATATCATAAAAGAAGCCCACCTGTACTCGCTGCTTCAAAATCCGCGTGCATTGGCGGTAGGTTGAAGATTCGAGTCTCAGATCGAACAATTAATTAGCATCGAAGAATACACATGTAAGTAACGTGCCACCTTTGTGGTGGCAGTGACATCTGTATCATAGAATAGGAATCTCTTGTTTTACTCCAGGGTGAGGTGGGGGAATGATAGCAGATATGTCTTAAAAGGCGTGTATATACTTATGGCTGATTTCACTCAGTATTGACCCTAAATATCCCTGATATGGAGCATATATCAGTAGAGATGCATAAGTAACATTTTGTCTTTATACCTCTACAGAGGAAAGCGAAGCTGCGTCTAAACAAGTTTTAGCCAAATCAGAACAAATCAGAAAATTTCAAGAAGAGAACAAATACCTTGGACAACTGGTGAGTACAAATGCACTTTTTTTTCCTTTTTTCCCGTTTATTTCCCATGTAAAAGGATCCTTATAACATATTAGCATGTAATAACCGTCAATTACAACAAATAAGAGAAAAACGTAGAGCACTTATACTCCATTCAGGTAAGGAGATGTTGGATAGTAGAGGTTCTCTTTTTTCAGGAATTTCTATGAATCTATTTTTCTGTTGTATGTTTTAATGCACGAGTTTTCTTCAAATCTGAAGCAGTTTGTGTAGTAGAAAGGTACTGAATTTGTTCTTGTCACTGGTGTTTTTTTTCCCAGTTTCTAAAGATAAAGACTATGAACAACTGGAAGCGGACCCGTCTCTTTATCCGGTATCACGACTCGGTAAGATCAACAAATTGACAGTAGTTTAGTAGTGGTCTGTACTTTTACTTGTTGACAATGATGTTCGTCATCATAGTTGCTCAAAGAGGCGACCAAAGAACTGATGTTTGAAAAAACGCGAAACTGCCTTTAGGGGTACCGGAGAACTTTCAAGTTTATAAAATGCCGGGGGATGAATCTTCCATCAAATCAAAAACCCACGTAATGCTATTCGCCATACCCATCAGCTTGGTTGTGTTGGTTACCTTGCATAAAATACCTTGACTTTGGTTTTGGGTTTTTCTACTCTTCGCTGAAAATTGCTCTTTGGGACTGATTTTGACAGTTTTTATTTTATTACACGTTTCTTTGTTTGTTTTAAAGGTTGAGAGTTTACGAGATGAGGCTGACAAAGCTAAACGAGAGTGCTTAGGAGTTAAAAAGATTGCGGAAGAGAAAGAAGTGCTATTTAAACAAGAACAAGCAGCACTGAGAAAGGTCATTAATCTAATACAAAAGGGTTTCTGTCCATTGTGACACTGTCAGCAGTTACTTTTAAAATCACACGTATAGATTTTACCTTTTTTCAAGTGAATTATGTTTAGATTCAAGAGGTGACTGAATAAATCAAACAGCATTCGTATGTAGCAGAAACCGGAGTTAAGCACCGGCCTAATGGGCCACTAGGCTCGTAAACAGACTTTACCTTTTATTCGTATGTAGCACTCTAAATATGGTGGCTATCCTTTTTAGTGGCACGTGGAACTTTTAAACTTTGAGCGTGTTTATGTGAGGGATTTTGGCGTCAGTTCCCGTCCCCAACGGTAGTAATAAATTAATAATGAATAAATATCTTCAGCCAGGAGACAACCTCACCCTTTGTTGGTTTTCAGTCTAATCGTGAGTACGGAGTCTCCGGGTCAAAAGTGGATCAAACTCTAAAGGCGAATTTAAAGATGAACAAGACCTTCCTTTTTGAGTCTTCTGGCAGGCTACTCCTATTATTACTTCTATTTACATAATAATTGTCAATATCATCATCATCTTTTACAGGCTCTTTCAGAGGTGGAGCGAGAGTGCCAGAAACTGCGTAAAAAGCTACAATACGAGGTAGGAAATTTCAAGAACTTGCTTGAATGATTGTTTTGGTTTTCGCGCAGATAGCGCCAACAAAGAAAAGGAAAGGACTTCGGCTTGATGGATTGCTATCAAGAATAGTCTCATCAACTGCGAGTCGTTCTCATAGTTCAAATAGCTCTGCTATTTGTGGGTAGTGCGTCATTATGCTAAGTGTCATGTCATGTCTGATTACAATAAATGAACAAATATTAAATAATAAATAAAAAGATAATAGTAAATCACCAAATTCGCTTCACTTATTTACGAAATACGAAGCTGGTGGCAGCGTGAAGAAAGAATTAGGAATTATACCGTGGGAACTAAAGAGTGAAGAGTACTAAATGGTCACAGTTAGCTGCGTTAATTAAGTGATTGAAGTCTCGAAGAAAACAGACAAATATTCTTAAGCCTTTGAACCCACAGGAGTGACTCGCCTTTAATTTCTCCTTACAACATCACCCTTGAATCACAAGGGTGATGTTGTCAGGGGCTGAAATGCAGACACTAGCGTGGTTTGACTTGGCGTAGTTTTAACTAGGATGATTTTGAAGTGTTTGGGTGTTTCGTGTTTTCAGCAAAAGACCAAGCTACAGAAGATGCATGCTCAGATGCAAGAAGCTCACAGTATGAGACAACTGGAGCTGGCCAAGTCTACAAACATCGATAAACTAGTGAGTGGATTAATGATCTAGGTTTTTTTTTCGTCAGCATACAAAGTGATTTCATCATGAAAAATGATACTAACATAAAAGCTTTGAAATAGAATTAGAAAGATGGTGAGTTTTGATCTCGTTCTTGCACTAGCCTGCGTGGAGGTCCTCATTGTAAACGCTTTTCTGCCCGCGAAAAGATTAGAGACGAGTCGGGATGAGGTTTTCCGGGGGTCTGGCACTAATAATGAGATCCCTTGCGGACCTTCCGTCTACTCACGTTGCTAAAAGACTCAAACTTTCCCGCGGATGAGCGTGCTGAAGCGATGATATTCCATTCAAGCACAGATTGAAAGTTATTAAAAATTTTTCTTTTTTTCATAACATCTATTTGGACTTGAAACGATTTTCATGCAAGCAGTTCAGGAAATTGATTGTAATTGCTCTGTCTGCTTCTAGATTGCAGATCTGGAGGAGAAAGAACTACAGCTTCGTCTTCTTACGCGTAAGTTGTCCTTTAATGTCCTTTGATCGATTTATATCTTTTCATTTTATTTCGCTCCATTTCTCTTGATTTCTTTTCAATTTTAAGACTTAATGAATGTCATCTGATTCTCTTTTTTTACATAGAAAACTTGGATAGAGATCAACGAAGAAATCTTTTCGCGCAAGAGCAATCCAAGAAGGTATTTTGAATCTGAATTTCCCCTTACCCACTCCTTCCCCTCCCCCCCTTTCTTTTCGTTCTTTGTACCGGACGCAGTACGAGCGAACAAAAGAGAAGAAGCTGCAATCCACAGGAAGAATCCTGGAATAAACGATGCGATAAAGAAACACTCCCACTCTTTTTCTATCTCCCAATTTTCCCCTCGTTTTCTACCTCTGACTTTTATTCCACTTTCTTAGGCCCTAAAACAAATGATGCAGCAACTGGATCATGAACGAAACTTGAAACTCGACGCTTTTGAACGCGTGGAAGATCTTCAGAGACAGGTTCATCGCTTTTTTTTTCTTATTTTCTTCAGATAACATAGCATTTCAAAGACTTTCTGCTGTACACTAGTTGATTTTGTGCTCCTCTTCATATTTCTATTTTTTCTTTTAAGATTTATGAATACGAGCAACATCTGACCAGCGGTCTATCAAGGCCAGGCTCTGGAGCAGGTATGGTTTATGGCATGCACACAAAAAACATACGAGTTAAAAAGAAGTCCGTGATGCCAAGATTGTTGCTATTTTGACGTGCAAGATTACTCTCCGTAAGAATCGCTAGTCCCCGCATTCTAAGTTGAATTGACTAAATGGTCAGTTTTAAATACAAATTTACTATAATTGTAAACTGGTTTGAAGCACTTGCTCTGGATTTTATCCGTATCCTTGAAGGAGGTTAGAAGCCGCCAGAGAATAAAATGATCATGCCAGGAGTGAATCTTCTGCGCTTCGATATCCGGATTTCAATGAGACTCTGGCAAATAGGGAACATGGCAAAAAAAGGAGGGAGAGGGGGGGGGAAATAACTTAGATAGATTCAGTCCTAGTTGATTCTCACTGTGGAAACGGGATAATCACCGTAATGTGGCAACGTCAGCCACTTAGCCCGAGGGCAAAACAAAAGGACAAGTGTGACAAAATGAAAAAGTCTCAGCGCTGACGTTCTAGTAACTGCACAAGAATCATGAGACGAATTTTTATTCTGGTCACTCTTCACAGGCTCGAGATCCGCATCTCGCACAGACAAACGCCCCTTGTCCTCTTACCGGAACGTGCCGGACTCTTACGCCGCGTCTCCATTGTTCGTTCCATCTTCCCGTCTATCTAAGCCTGTCAATGTAGTGCAGCCAGTAGCTGGAGGAGGTTTTTGGCCACCCCCTGTTGTTTTTCCACAGAGACAAGCCACCACACCAGACCCTGGTGAGACATATTTACTCTAGCAATAGGTTTGCTTGATATTTTCTTTGACATGTTTGAGAGGGTGGGAACAACACTTTTCACTCGATAGTTTACAAAGATATGTCTTGTGATTTCATCGAATGAATAGCATCTAATTCACATTTTTCTTGATTTTCCAGTGAGTGGTTCATATTCACCGCCTCCCAAAATTCAAAGGCCAAAAACTGTAAGTATTAGTGAACGATATTCTTTGCCCAAGTCATTGCGACCTTCAGAATTGAGATGAATAATGATAATAGCTTCCCATTAAAGAACATGACACTGTAAATGTTTGTTCTAAAAGAAAATAAAAGCTTCCATCCGAAACAACTACAGCAAAAAGGAGCAATAGAAGCAGTTTTCATCTGACTGTCGAAAAACTAAGATCAATCTAATCACTACAGCAACTCGCAATAAAGGCTTACATCATTAGTAGTCTATGAGAACTAATATTTAAACCAGGCCAGCAACCAAAAGCGCGGGAAAACGCGGCTGACCACGATTGGTTTTTGTTTTGTGTCTGATTGGTTGAGAGGATGAGTTTTCTGGACCAATCACAGACAAAGGTAAAGCAAAAACAAAGGTTCCCGGATTACTTTCGACACTCAATTTTACGATTCAAGTTCTGGATTCAGAATGTTCTAAATACTCGTCTTTCTTCCTGCAGCACACTGGTCGTTTGAGAGGGAAAGTTTCTGAGAGTCTCTTAGGTGACCTTGAACCAGATGATGTTCCAGATACAAGACTTCCTCCGACATTTTAAAAAGACTCACTTTGAGTAAAGTTTAGCGCAATATGACCGAAACGACTCGATAGATAGGGCCCTGATAAGAAGTCGCAGCCCCAGCACATACTTGGGTTTCTAAAACGGCAGCTTGTTCACACGCAAGGGAAATGCCTTTTCTCTATGATGATTTAGCAGCTCAATATTTTAAAGGAAGTTCATTACCTGAAATCTACATGTTTACTCTCTGAGACACGACCCAAGTCCCAAGACTCGAAAATACGAGAGCTCATTGTATTATAGACTCCACTAATTGGTTTAATGTTATCTCGAAAGTTATTTAATATATGAATAACTAACACGAAAAAATTGTGTGGAAGAAACTTAAAAGCCCTAATGGAATAGATCAAGGAATTATGAAGACTTTTTATCTCTTGAATAGATGAATTATTTATACCATGATTTTGGATACATGCTTACGCTCATGACAACATTTGATGACACAGGTTTACTTTTAAAAGAGTTAATCGTAGCAATTGTCTACTTTATTTAAGATATTTGTCCTATAAGAGCTAGAAGCAGCAAAATCTTCCTCTCACCGTGTTTATTTTCTTCAGTAGTTCAAATGATTTGAAAAAATCTTCAAAGTATTTTTTAAACCACTATTTAAATGCAGGCTTGTGGGAAAAGTATCGTTCCAAAGCTAACTTTTTCGCAACTGATATAGTATTAATAAGTTCAGACTCGACCGAGTGTTACCAGTAATATCACGTCTCAAATTTCTTAGTGAACGTGCACCTCCGGTGGGATCAAACTATTCGTCCCCTCTTCGTCCAATTCAACGAAAGTTCGCGGGTAAGGACACTTTTCCTTCGGACATTTTCAACCAACCTCATGCCGAAATACACACTCGCTAATAAGCTAATATCCTTGTAAATAACTGATATCCCTTACGAGCTTTGTGTACTCGGGAATTTTTATATGGAAAAGAGATTTTGCACTTTTGCAGTCTTATAAAAATAAAGTTTTCCACGATATGAATCGAGTGTTAATTCTTACGACTATCCAGTCTTAGGTAATACTACAATATTCATTTAATTGTACATCCTTATTACGCATGATTTTCATGCGACAGCAGCGCACAAATAAACAAAATGGTCGCTTTTATCATGGTGAAAGCTCGCCAACGAGGTAAATCGCGATTACCTGTGTGGGGCTATGATGAGCTGTGTTGGCCTATGGATGCCTATACATCAAATCGTTCAATGACTACAACTGACAATTCGTATTTACGAGGGCTTGATGATCAGCCATTGGTCGGAAAAATGAGCCTTAACCCCTTCCCCAGTAAAGAAAGACTGGACTTTAGAAGGTGGAATGCGGGTTCATTGACGAAAGGGGAGAACTTAAAACGTGGATGATGCATCTATTATATCTCAATACTTTCTGGATAATGTTCAATACCGCTTCTCGTTTATCGCAGGAAAATATATTTAACCAATCTCTAACTTGGTGTCCGTTATACTGGCAAAAGTATTAGACAAGGGGGGGAGGGGGGGGAAAGGAGGTCTGTCAAAAAAAGTCGTACAAGTACTGAATAATATCAAACTCAAGTTGTCTCGCGATCTCTGAGATGGTGCTGAAGCTCACGAGGCATTTGTATTTAGGACAATCTATCTGATCATCTGCTGTGATTTGCGCCAAGAGATTTAGCGACACAAGGGATGATATCTGACAAAGGATGTTCGCGGTTGGAGCGACTTTATCCTCCACAATACTGTAAAATATGGCCATTAGTCTGTCCATTTGAAAATTCTTAGGACCTAACAGGACAAAACGAAAAAGAGATTACTGACGGTTAAAAACAATTTTGGGCCAGTTGGATTGGACTAAAGAAATAGCGGGGGGAGGGGGTGGAATATGGCTAATTAATATTATTAAGTTATGATGCCTTTCACTGAAATTTTATTGGATCACACGTTTTTCTAAGGCGGATGCAAAAATACCCTGGATCGCTTGAACGTTGAAAACTTCATTACGGATTTTGGATTTTCGTTAAAGGAAGTAAGCATCGAGGATCGTACTCTTAGTCTTCGGTCGCCCTGTGTCGTTATCGGTTGGTGTCTAGTTAGGTTTACGGTGAAGTCGCCCAAAAGTCATCTCGCCCGAACCTGAGTCATGTTAGCCGAAATTCCTAGTCATGTCGCCCGAAATTTTATCGAGTGTTTAGACTTGAAGAAAAGTAACTTAAGTAAATTCTTAAGTAAATCGCAAGGAATAAACTCAGTGCTAAGGAACATGCGGAAAGCTGTAGTCTCAGGCTTCCTTAAGGTTACCGTGCACCTTCAGGGGTGTCTCGTGTGCAAGCGATGTAGCGCGTCCGGTTTAAACTGTAGATATCTAAACCCTTATATCAAATTAAGGCTTATAGGCCACCGTAACGATTACAAAAGATGACGAAGGGTAACGCTCGAAACGTGAGCTTTTGTAGTCGTTACTGTGGCCAATTTACCATTTAAACTTTGTTGATATATCCAAATTATTTCGTTAATCCCACCGACGCAGCCCCAAACAGTTTCTTTCGAAACTATCAGCCTTTAAGGCTTATAGGACTGGCTAACAGACTATACCAAAAATTTTGAAAAAAAATTAATTGACGAATTTTTCACGACTTCTAAATGCGAGCGCCCGAATCACGTTTTGAACATTATGTGTCGGAGCGAATTTTGTTTTTCGCTTATTTAATAATTGTTCCTCCGTTTCCGGGACCAAAGCGCTAAAAAAACGTGTCTGCGATTTGCCATGTTCAATTTCAGTGAAAAGTTAAAGAACATTTTTGAAATAGGATTAAAAAAATGTGGAGTGATCGTATAAAAATCGCTCTTGAAAAAAAAGTATTTAGAAATAAAAAATTCGGAGACACATTTTTGTTGTTTATATGTAAAACTAGCTACTGTCAAAATTTGAGAGCAGTCGAACAAATCCCCTTCGACTTGTAGTTCGATGCCGCAAGAGAACATGCAACGCACAACCAATCTATTCTTCCTCTGATTACAGAGCCAAACGGTAGGTGGTTTGGTCGGTACCAGTCCTACAGATACGATGCTTCCAAAAACCGCAATTGTCGCACTGAAGGGCTTGCTGGCGCGCTCGAACTTCATTTTCGCACTCGATACAGGGATGATGGCTCATTGTATATTTCTTTTGCGTACGCGTAACAATCTCGTGTTTCAGCGAGCTGATTATCTCGGATTGAGGTGGCTGAGGATGTATTTTTCTGATATGTGCGAAAAATTCTGATAACTGAAAGTGTTCCGCTTATAATTACTAGAATCTGTGCTGTAGAATGATCAGTTTAGTTCATAGCAACGGACAACGCTGAAATGAACAGCGCTATCTGAGTCTTTCTTTAACTTCATATTTGCATAGGTTAGCGGACGAAAACAGTTTACGAGTCAACATTTTAAGAGTTTATTCTTTGCAATTTACCTAGGATGTTACTTTTCTTCAAGTTTAAACACTCGAGAAAACTTTGGGCGACATGACTCAGAGTATTGGGCAACATGACTATGAGTTTCGGGCAACATGACCGGTTCCGGGCGACATGACTTCGGGCGAGATGACTTTCGGGTGAGATGACTTTCGGGTGAGATGACTTCGGGCGAGATGACTTTCGGGCGAGATGACTTTCGGGTGACTTGACCGGTTATTAAATGAAGTTCACTTCATTTTGTAGTTTCAGGAACATAAAAAAAGATTGGGAAAGCCTTCAATGGCTTCAAGAATCTTCCAGGGTAGTGTAGTTCTAAAGAGACCGGTCAAACGATACACATTTCCATCCAACATCTTGACAGAGGAGCAAGTTTGACTGTTTTATTCACCTCTCTCACGGGTTCCATTTTCCATTTTATAAATCAAACATTTTCTTCTGATATCTTGCTTCACGAGCGAATATTGGATCATTTAGAAAGAGGTGTTGTAGCGTTGGCTAACTGACTCGTTGGCCTCCCGGTTAGCTCAATGGATAGAGCGCTGGATTGTTGTGCGGGAGGTCGAGGGTTCGAGCCCCGGCCTGACCAACACTCAGGGTCTTAAAATAATTGAAAAGAATATGCTACCTTTCTATAACATCAATTATAACATAACCAAAGTAAAGCGCGCGCTCTGATTGGTCAATTTAGCGTTCCCCATTTGCCCATGGGTGTACGCTGCTGACGTGAGCAACTGCAAAGACTATTTTTCCGCGCGCGCTTGTTTTTTCTGGTCGCGTAAGATTTGTTAAATAAACGGGAACTCTTTAGCTACAATGTATCAATGTTATGTTATAAAACAAATGGTAAACACCACAGCGTACACTATTGAGTTATGGATGCACTTGGGAGGTTTGCTAAGCACTCAAGAAGCTAGAGTCGCTCTCGGCTGTCGCCTCGAGCGACTCTTACGCTTCTTTCGTGCTTAGCAACCTCCCGCGTGCATCCATAACTCAATAGTGTACGCTGTGGTGTTTACCATTTGTTAAGAAATGATTAGATATTCTAGTCTTCTCGGATAGGGACGAATAAATGGAGGTCCCGTCTCCTGCAGGGTTAGGGGCAAGAGACGTTAATTTCCCACGCACGAGATTACTGCGTGATGGATGTCCTCCCCTGGGGTGGGATGGGTGGGTAACAGGACCCCCGTTGATACCAGTGTTCACTACACTGAAGGGGCTATCCTGTATAAATATAGATGTCTACTCTACTCTAGATGACTGGTTACCGATGAACGCAATCAGCACGATGCTGAACGAAACTTTTTCTCGTATAAGGTTAAGTGGGGAGGTAGAGATCCGACGAAAAAAATAAAACCCCTCTGTTGTAAACATCTATCAACCACACGCTTCAGACTAGAAAAGTTCTAACCTGTCAGCTGAGTGTTGGATTTCTTCCCTTTTGCAGCAGCTTTTGCTCGGTTACTTAATCCTTTTCTCCTCTGTTTGGTAAAAAACCTTCTGTCTGTGTGAGCTGGGTTATACGATGCCAAATATGCTGAGATCAACAGATACTTGGCATAGAATGGCAGCTCCATGTGGCAACGAACAGAAATTCCTGCAAAAATCGCAGTTCTTGGATTAGACATCTGTAGTTGTTCGGGATTTTGCTGCATAGTAGAAAAATATCTGACGCAAAATTTACCAATCAAGCTACTGGTCTTCAAAAGTTTATTTATACCCCACCTCTACGACCTATGATCAAACATCCTTTACACTGCAATGGAAAGGTTAATTCCAAATTATTTTAAACGGAGATGAGCAGCACCAGCTAAATACTGAGCTGTTTTTACTTTTTTTAATTTAAAAATGACAAATTATAGAAACACAGAATTAATGAAAACAATCTCCTACCCAAGGCTCCAAAGTTTTCATTACCTGTCTGTGTTCCGTGTCCAATGATATTCTCCCACTGGTAACTGGAAACCTCCCTAAGGTAGACTGTGTGGAGAGCTTTCTTGAGATGAGGCTCAATGTTTCGCCACAGCTTACAACTGTCTGTCAATTGAGCTTCACCAGATGTTATTGGTTCACAATATTTTGGAAAATGAAGAAGAGCCTACACATATCACAACAGTAAGAATTTAATTCTTTTGAAAAGTAACTTTAAAAAAATTAATTAATAACCATTTCCTTCCAATTTCCAACCTGAGCAAGGTGATGATGATTCCTAATGTTGTTAAACTAGGTAAATTTGTCCCCCCCCCCCCAGAAAAAAAGGTTCCAACAAAATTGACATGTAATCTGCATTTGTAAAGATTCACCTCTGTATAAGGTTATAAAAACAAAATCCCAACTTTATGAGCAGAGCCACCTTTATTAAAAAAAAATTTATGGTGACTGTGCACATTTCTTTCTTAACCTTTACAGAGAGAGGAATTTAATTCTGATATGCAGACTCCTACTCAATAATACCACAGTGCTTCTCCTTTAGAGGAATCCTCCACCTACCAGATGTCTGAGCTCATTCAAATCCCTACACAGAGAATAGAACACACTCAGGAGAAGCTGGCAGTATGCTTTGAAAAATTCCACTGGATATGAAGATGGGCTATCTCTTGCCATGATCTCCAGCAATTCAGACTTTGAATAGTCAGAAAAGAGAATGACAAAGGGCTCACAGAATCCAGTACCAACTTGAAACTTTTCCCAAACAATTTGACTGAGCAAGATGACACAAATATTTAGCTGAGTTAGTTCCTGAAGTCTTAAAAAGGCAGGAAGAACATTTGCCTCGATATCTCGAAGTTTCTCTGCTTTGTCAAGCACAATGTAGAATGTTTCATTCATGAGTTCCTTTGCTGATAAAGAATGTTTAAAGTGGCGTAAAAATTCCGTCATATTTTCACATTTAGGAGGGGCATTCCAATTGTCATCTTCATCTGGATCTTGTAGCCGGTATAAGATGTGCTCAAATATCAGTCTTGCTGTAAAACTCTCAACACAGTTAACTAGCACATGTGGAAGCTGTTATATCAGAGGAACAAAAAAAGAAAGAGAGAGTTACTATCAGTTGAGGGTTTGATCCAAGGATTAAGAGGCAATTGTGTAGTGTGATTGTATGTGAGGGATTAGCTGTGCTCTCCCATATTTTAGGCACGACAGGTGAAAGAAATTTTTCAAACTGTTGGACCACTTCTTTTACTTGTTGAATTTTCAAGATTTTCAAAAGATTTTAGACAGTAATACAAAGTATCACAAATGGCTCACAATCTGATGTGGGCTCAGCACAAACTCTTGAACTTACTAACCAAGTGGTTGGTTACAACAATTTCAGTTTGTTTACTAGCCCAACTGGCTGGTGTAAATCAAAAACCACTCGCCCAAACTGAATTTCTACTAAATAATTTGGATATATCAACAAAGTTGAAATGGTAAATTGGCCACCGTAATGATTACAAAAGCTGACGTTTCGAGTGTTAGCCCCGACGAAGGGCTAACGCTCGAAACGTCAGCTTTTGTAATCATTACGGTGGCCAATTTACCATTTCAACTTTGTTGATATATACAAATTATTTCGTTACTCCCACCGACACAGCCCCAAACAGTTTCTTTCGAAACTATCAGCCTTTATTCATTTGAATTTCTACTAGTCTGTGGCTACTTGGCTACCATTACTGATACTGTCGCATCCTGGTGATCGAGATTACGCACAAGTGCTTGAGATAAAACAGTATGGCCTGTATACAAAATGCACCTCTGCATTCAAATCAAGAACATACAGCTGGACCATTCAATGACAGCTGTGTGGGTAGTCAAATGATACAAGGTTACCCGGCCGTCATGAGCCTCCAGCAGCCTCTCTGAGTATCTCAGTCAATAACCCTATGACACCAAAGAGTGGTCACTAGAATCTAATTTCTCCTTACAATATCACCCCTGAATCACATATGAAGGTCAAGAGAATAAAGAAAATGATCACCAATTGCAAGATGCTCTTGATTGTTCAACAAATTCTCTTTGTCAGTGCCTTAGGAAATGCATAAAGAACAGTAATGGAGATTACATTTATGCTTGTTAAAATTCTAGTTACCCTCCATAAGATAGGACAGTCTGTTTTCGCGTCGAGACACACAAAATCAATATTACGAAAAGCTTTTTCTTTCTTAGCAACAATCAGTTGATGTGATTTCTCTCAAATTATACTCGTTTGTACTCACCTCCAAATCTTTTAGCAAAGTCTGCACAACAAATGATTTCCCTGTACCGATGTGTCCACAAATGAAGATCGCTGGACAAGAGAATGTCTTCCTTTGCCCAAAAAGAGTTAAAAGTGTATCGATTTCATTCTCTCTGCCAATTACTTTGGTGTAAAGTTTCTTAACGTCGTCTTCACTAAACCCGAATAGCCCGCCATTCGCCATATTGGTTCAAACAAAGGCACTGGGGCGAGTTGTCAAGACTTTTACTATCAGGGAGTGGGTGCATTACCCATTTTTTTTTTTTTTTCGGTTTTTTTTGTTTTGTTTTTTTTGTTTGTTTTCGTCTGCGTTTTATGATCTCAAAAGCGAGGAATCTTGGTCCTTTTATCTTTATAAATACAACCAGGACTTCTAATATGCAGTGATAGCCCCATAGCTTTTTTTTGGTTGACTTTATTTCATTTTCAATGGTCTGAAATTACGAGAATAACTCTCCTCACCCTACTACTGTTGACAAGGATTCTTCAGAAAACCAAAATGGCGTCCTTTTAGTTCGCTGTTCTCCATTAATCTTTATAACTTTGTGTATGACTGTATTTACCCTTGTTCTTTGCTTCGTGCTTTATCTGCAACATAAACACAAGACACTTGACCACATTCCAGGCCCTAAACGAGATGAATTTTTCCGAGGAAACATACAGACAATCGAACGCTTGAAAAACAGCATGGATTCACCAACGGCTTCGAAGTTTTTAAGTTTCTTTCCCAAGAGTACGGCCCTGTAATAATCGTCTGGATTTTTCACATCCCGTTTTTCTACGTTTCAGATCTTTAATAATCAAAGAAGTGCTGATAACCTCCAATCTCCCCAAAGATGCTTGGTCTTACGATCAGCTCGGTTTCCTCTTCAAGGAGAGGTTTATGGGTAAAGGTCTTGTTTCCGAGACTGTTCTTGGAAAATCGAAATCTAAACGGCTGCCAATCAATCCTGCATTTCACAGGAAGTATTTAAAGGAGTTTATGGAACAGTTTAACTTGAGCTGTGATGTGTTTTTGGCAAGACTGACTGTGTTAGCTGATGGTAAAACTGAAGTGAAAATGGCAGATGAATTTAACCGGATAACTTTGGATTTAATAGGGAAGGTAAGGGGTGTATTTCGCAGTTAAGATGCAACTGAATTTTTAGGATATGAATGACATTCAGGAGATAAAAATGCACTCACCACTCTACCCAATAACGAATAGTGAGGTATACTTTTTTTTATCTGTGCCCACCCAGAAATTAACAAGGGAATTAGAATTGGGGAAATTCACAGTTAAAAAGTTTTTACCTTATTTCCAAATGTAACTAAGATGGGTCTGTAATTGGCCACAGAATAGACTTTAATAGGGTAGCAGAACTGAGAGACCAGAAGCACATACACTGCACCCAGCAAAAATTGAATCAAGTACCCTTCCCCCATGGGAGGCCTGTCTACTGGTACAGATACACAGGGGCTTCATTAATGTTTTCTGCAGGAGGGCAACTGGTTTTCACAGGCGGGCAAAACTCTTTGAACTGAACTTCTTTACTAGATTATAACTTTCCTCCAGACTGTCAAATCAGGTGGGCAAAACCGTCCTCACAACTGGTCAATTTGCCCAGTGCCTGGCCCTTAAAGTGCACCTACACCCAAAAAATTTTTTTCGCTTAACGAAGTAAGCTTATTTTTTTGAGTATTTCTGCGCAAAAATTTTTTTATTTGCTCAAATCTTCAATTTTCTATGCCCAGTCAAAATACGGAAAATCAGCCGCCATCTTGCCCCACGACTGAGTTTAAAGAGGAATGGCTCTAGTGGGTAATGTGACGTCAAATCGAGAACACAAAAGTCTGCATTTCACACATTTTCACTTGTTTGGGAAGGTTGTAGTCAATAATTGTCCGAAAATATGCCGACTAAGTGTGTTGTAGAAGGATGTAGCAACGTGCGAAATTTGCAAGAGGGTATCGTGCTTCATACATTCTTCATCCAACACACCTAGTCGGCATATTTCGGACAATATCGACGACAATCTTCCCAAACAAGTGAAAATGTGTGAGATGCAGACTTTCGTGTTCTCGATTTGACGTCACATTACCCGCTAGAGCCATTCTTCTTTAAACTCAGTCGTGGGGAAAGATGGCGGCCGATTTTCCGTATTTTGACTGGGCATGGAAAATTAAAGATTTGAGCAAATTAAAAAATTTTTGCAGAGAAATACTCCAAAATTAAGCTTATTTCGTTGAGCGAAAAAAAAATTTGGGGTTTAGGTGCACTTTAATGAAACCCCTGGATACATTGTTATTTTTTCAGCCCATGGCTGACCCATCTAAATTTTTTTTCTAGTCCACTCAGTATCTTTTTGGAGTTGCGCCAATAACACTACAGACCTTTCTGCATGATGATGTTTAGTGTAAAGCTTGTACTTTCTCTCCTTTTCAGGTGGTGTTTGGAATTGATCTAAATGCTGTCAATGATTCTGATTCCTTGTTCCCAGAAGCCATTAAAGAGTGTTTAGTTGCTCCAATTTGGTGTTTATCCCATCCTCCTCATGCTATTGACTTCACAACCTATGGCTATCGAAACACTGTTGTAGCAGCGGTTCATTTTTTACAGGATACTGGCAAGAAGATTATAGATGAGAGAAGAAAGGCAGTATTGAATGGCGATGATGTTCCATCAGATATTCGCACCTATATCCTGAAATCAGCTCCTGAAGACACTCAGTTGCATTATGAAGAGATGTTGGATCATTTTCTCGCATTTTTATTGCAGGTACAACATGACTAACAATACCATAACCAGTGCTCATTAAATTAGGAAAAATCCAGGTCGCCCTTATGGCAATTGCCAGACAACCAAGCCCCTGACTTTGGTTGCCCTGATGAGAACTTGGTTGCGCTCATGCATGATCTCGAGCCCTTCGGCTACTTGTCAGTGGTTATTTGTGAGAGATTAAGTGCAGGTATCTCGCATGCAGTATCAAAAGAATTGATACTCTATGCTAGTATTGATAATTTTTTATCTGACCTTGGTATCGTTGGTATCAAATATTTGGTATCAGTATCAGCCCATCCTTACTTATTGAATCGAGCAAACGGCGTTAATTAATTATCACAACCTTCCTGGGTGGATCCATCCATCAGTATCAGGGATAAACCTCACATTTTAGGCTATTTTCATCTCCCAAGTTTATAGCTTCTACACTTTATTCTGTTAGGCATCAAAGTAATGTAAGTACTTCAATTTTTTCCTTGGTTGTCTGGCAAATTCTTCTGGGGCAACCTGTCCTTTATTTACCCTAAAATCTGATTGCCTGAATGAATGAATGAAGTTTTAGTTGTCTCAGGCAACCGGGCAACCGCTAATTTCGAGCACTGCATAACATGTACAATGTAGGAAATGCTTGTTTGCTATGACACAGTTTGAAATGAAAATGATGTGTGGAACAGCTTTTGAAATAAAATAATGTAATAAAAATCAAAAGCTTGTTCCAGTGTCCTCTTAAGCAGTTTTGTACTCAATGTATTAGCCAAAATCCTCAAAAGTCTCTTGATAATTTTATGATCTTTCTTATTCTTTACTAAACATGGTGCTTGCAAAATTGCTGACCATAGCCATATACAAGACAACACACTGTCACTCGTTCATTAACTCAGTGGCAGGCCCAGCTTACCAAAGACTCCTCTCAGTGACAGAACCTTGCACAGCCAATGTCAGGTGCCTAGGGATCTGTTCACTGCAAAAAAGTCAATTTTTTCCCCTCCCACACTTAAAACTCAACTACATTTTGTGTGCTAATTTAACATGAATTAAAATTTCAAAGCTGACATGTTATGGAAAAGCACAGTAACAACTATAATTTCCTCTCTACTTTAGTTACATGGATCATATATAGTAATCTATCTCAAGGCATCGCGTCCCATTCAAGGGGAAGAAAACCCAGAAAATATTTGGCACACTGGTAGGTTCAGGCAACTGAATACAGATCAAGGTTACAACTAAAACAATCTAAAATGAAATTTAACTGCAAATTGTTCAATATTTTCATTCTTTTTCTTAGGTGAGGAAACCACTTCAGCAGCTTTGTCCTTAAATGTTGGCTGAAACAGCTGCAAAGAATCCTGAAGTTGAGAACAAGTGAGTTAAGTATTACACAGACCTCTTCTCCATCTAGTACACAGTCATCATACCACTACATTTCAACAATTTCTACATTGTGTAATAATCAGGGATAAAAGCCTTTCAAATTTGTTACAGGTTAGTTCAAGAGGTTGATGATATCTTTGGTTCTTGTCAGTATGTTTCATATGATGACCACGGCAAACAAAGTTATACAGGTCTTGCCATGAAAGAAACGCTTTGGCTTCACCCCAGCATCCCTGGTTAAACCTGAGTAATGGATGAGAATTGTGAATTACGAGGGCACAGAATACCAGCAGGAATATTGATAAATATTGGTGTGTTTACTTTACACAACAGCCCCAAGTACTACAAGTACAGCACGACCCCGAGGGATTCGATCCTGAGTGATTTTCAACCTTAAATGATGTAAATGAAGTAGGACATTGACAATGTTACTACATTCCTTTTTCACTTGGCCCACAACACTGTATCGGTCAGGCTATTGCTGAATTTGAGTTCAAGGTACTCATGTCACGGTTTCTGAAGTTGTTCAAGCTTAAGCTGGTTCCTGGACAGGATTTGAACTATGAGGAACTCAATCACCAAAGGACAAGATTCGTTGCACCTTGCAGTCATTTTTGTTAACTTAATACTGTTAGCACGTATGTTTGATTTAGGCAATTGAAAATATAATTCTAATAAGGAACTTAAGCACTAAGGACAAGAAATGCAGAGGAATTAAAAATTAGTAAATAAAAAATTAATGTATATTATAAGCTGCAATTTTGCAAATGGCTGTGTGCCTTTACTGTCTCTTGCATCACCATACCTCAACTTCAGCGTAACTTATGTGAGCAGCTTGTGTTCCAAATGGAAACATAAATAATTTGCTGCTTGCGTTTCAGATCTCAGCCCATGCAAATGTAGTTGATTTCATGTTCTTGCTGCTGTGTAGAAGGAAACCAAGAAATGTACAAAGTTTGAAAATGCATAAGCCGAGCAATTTTTCTGCTCATCAAATCTTTTGTTTCACCTCCTTGTTACTTTGACTGTTGTTATCTGTTTAACAGTGGCGGATCCAGGGGGAAGGTCGGGGGGTCTGGACCCCCCCTCCCCTATCAAACCTGACGCTTACAACTTTGAGACAGGATCGTATATCACTTTTAACTGGCTGATTTTTTAAAATTAATCCAAATAAACGGTAAGCGGCCAAGGAATTATAACATGCAACCGCGACTGGTGGGAGAGGGTGTGGGGAGAAGTAATTTGCCTCAAAGAGTCCAACAGTCCTTTCTGAACCAAAGTTTGGACCCCCCCAATCAAAATTTCCTGGATCCGCCTCTGTTTAAGCATAGTTAGTAGAGGTTTAAGGTCCTTAATACTGGGTTAGTGCAGTTCATAAAAATCCCCTGACAGTCATGGAATTCTTTCAGACTTTTCAAGCAACTAAACTTGAGGAAGATGAGTGCTAGTCAGGAATATAATGGTTAGGAATTTTAAAATTTCAAAAGAGTACCAATCTCGTGTTAGTGAAATGTACACTAATTTTGTTATTGTACTTATATTTTACATGCAGGGTGTCAAGCGTCCTATATATTCCTATAAAATCCTATAAAGTCCTATTTTTTCAGGCTTGTCCTATAAACTCCTATAAATTGAGGTAAATCCTATATTTTCCTATATTTTAAGCCTTCTTGTAAAAAAAAAAGAATATTCAAGAAATGTAAAAGTTGTATTGGCGTTTAAAATCCACAATCCAGGAGATTTTTTGTCACAAATATCTGTTAGAAACAGCTTAGAAAGCAATTTGCCCAATTTGCACTCTTGCAATGCATTGTGGGTTGACTGTGGGGGGTCTTCCTGGCTGCCATGTTGGTGTTGAGAGGTGAGTTTATATTTTACATCCATTTCCATCCTCTTTGTATTCTAACAATAGCTGTTTATTATTATGTCACCTCACTTGAGATTGATGACCCTTTGTTCTTGTATCTATTTTGAATGAGAAAACC